>NC_141607.1:48514658-48806938 GCF_047967505.1 Dipteris shenzhenensis | reverse complement strand
TGTACCTCAACAAAGATGGTTTACGTGCCTTTTACACATGCTTGCACTTTGTTTGCTTACCACACTTAAGCCTACGTCTCTCACCGGAACACGACTCGAGGTCCTAAGCTACACATATACTACAAACGACAATCCCAATATATCTGTAGGTGATAAAAGCCTCGGAACCCTGCAACATTGGTATTCCAAGCATTTGTCTCAAGTGTCCATGCTTCCTTTGCACTACACATCCAAAAGCATGTCCTAACCTTGCAACCCTTCTCCCCTCTCCTCCAACCTTGCAACCCACCCTCTCCCTCTCCTCCTCCCTCCTTCTCCTTCTCCTCCCTTCTCCTCCTCCTCCTCCTCCTCCCTCCTCCTCCTCCTCCTCTCTCCTCCCCCTCCCTCCTCCTCTTCCCTCCTCCTCCTTCCTCCTCTCTCTTCTTTCACCCATGCTCTTACACCTTCTTCCTCTCCCACTCCTATGCTTTCCTAAACCCTTAAACTCCATGATCTATGAGGGAGACGAGTTCTCCACCATGTACTCTACTCTGAACCTTAGATCCTCCTTCTAACCCTGGACTCCTAAACCTTGGAACCTCTTTCTGAACCCTGGTTCAGAAGGAGGTTCCAGGGTTTAGAAAGAGTTCAAGGGTTCAGAAGGAGGATCCAGGGTTTAGAAAGAGTTCAGGGTTAGAAAGAGTTCCAGGGTTTAGAAGGAGGTTCCAAGGTTTAGAAGGAGTCTAGAGTTAGAAGGAGGATCCAAGGTTCAGAGTAGAGTACATGGTGGAGAACTCGTCTCCCTCGTAGATCATGGAGTTTAAGGGTTTAGGAAGCATAGGAGTGGGAGAGGAAGAAGGTGTAAGAGCATGGGTGAAAGAAGAGAGAGGAGGAAGGAGGAGGAGGAAGAGGAGGAGGGAGGGCGAGGAAAGAGGAGGAGGAGGAGGGAGGGAGGAGGAGGAGGAGGAGGAAGGAGAAGGAGGGAGGAGGAGAGGGAGAGGGTGGGTTGCAGGGTTGAAGGAGAGGGGAGAAGGCTTGCAAGGTTAGGACATGCTTTTGGACGTGTAGTGCAAGGAAGCATGGACACTTGAGACAAATGCTTGGAATACCAATGTGCCAACATGAACTTATGAAGAAAGAGAAGGTGTAACAACTTTGTGATACAACTTTGTGTTACAACTTTGGACACAACTTTGTGTTACGACTTTGTGTAACAACTTTGTGTTACAAGTTTGTCTACATGAAGAGAGAGAATGTGTTACGACTTTGTGACACAACTTTGTGTTACAACTTTGCGTTACAACTTTGTGTAACAACTTTGTGTTACAACTTTGTGTTACAACTTCTTACATGAAGAGAGAGAATGTGTTACGACTTTGTGACACAACTTTGTGTTACAACTTCGTGATACGACTTTGTGTTACATGTAGAGAGAGAAGCTCTCCAACTTGTATAAATACCCCATAATGGAATGAAGCCCACACTCTTGGGGCATTGGTTGAGTCTACATTGGTATTCCAAGCATTTGTCTCAAGTGTCCATGCTCCTTGCACTGCACATCCAAAAGCATGTCCTAAGCTTGCAACCCTTCTCCCCTCTTCTCCAACCCTGCAACCCACTTCTCCCTCTCCTCCTCCCTCCTTCTCCTTCCTCCTTCTCCTCCTCCTCCCTCCTCCTCCTCCTACTCCTCCTCCTCCTCCTCCTCCCTCCTCCTCCTCCTCCTCTCTCCTCCCCCTCTCTCCTCCTCTTCCCTCCTCCTCCTTCCTCCTCTCTCTTCTTTCACCCATACTCTTACACCTTCTTCCTCTCCCACTCCTATGCTTTCCTAAACCCTTAAACTCCATGATCTACGAGGGAGACGAGTTCTCCACCATGTACTCTACTCTGAACCTTGGATTCTCCTTCTAACCCTGGACTCCTTCTAAACCTTGGAACCTCCTTCTAAAACCTGGAACTCTTTCTAACCCTGAACTCTTTCTAAACCCTGGATCCTCCTTCTGAACCCTTGAACTCTTTCTAAACCCTGGAACCTCCTTCTGAACCCTTAAACTCCTCCTAAACCCTACAACCCCCAATGAAGGCGAAAGCCTTCATTACCCCAACAACGATGGTTGATGTGCCTTTTACACATGCTTGCACTTTGTTCGCTTACCACACTTAAGCCTACGTCTCTCACTGGAACACGACTCGAGGTCCTAAGCTACACATATACTACAACGACAATCCCAACATATCTGTAGGTGACAAAAAGCCTCGGAACCCTGCAACATAGAATACCTAGCTCTTCCTACGAAAGCAGTAGGAAAGAGCCTACAGATATGTGTAGCTTAGGACCTCGAGTCGTGTTCCGATGAGAGACGTAGGCTTAAGTGTGGTAAGCGAACAAAGTGCAAGCATGTGTAAAAGGCACGTGAACCATCGTTGTTGGGGTAATGAAGGCTTTTGCCTTCATTGGGGGTTGTAGGGTTTAGGAGGAGTTTAAGGGTTCAGAAGGAGGTTCCAGGGTTTAGAAAGAGTTCATCAAGGGTTCAGAAGGAGGATCCAGGGTTTAGAAAGAGTTCAGGGTTAGAAGGAGTTCCAGGGTTTAGAAGGAGGTTCCAAGGTCTAGAAGGAGTCCATGCTTCAAGGCCGTACACCAATTGAAAAGGTGTGTTCCTTGTATTGACCTTGAATGTGGTTTTGTATGCCCATAAGGCTGCATTCAGTTTCTCTGCCCAATCAGAACGCTGTGGTTCTACTACCTTGGTGAGGATATTGCATATGATTTTGTTTGTGGACTCTGCTAGTCCATTCCCTTAGGGGTAGTAGGGTGTGCTTTTTCTATGGATGACCATGAAGCCAGACAAGAGTTCTTGGATTACCTCATTGACAAAATGTGTGCCTCTATCCGACACAATTTCAAGGGGGCATCCGAATCGGGTGATCACATGTTCGTATAAGAATCTTGCTGTGCTTTTGGCATCTGCCTTTCTGACTGCTTTAGCTTCAGCCCATTTTGTAAAGTAATCAGTGGCCACAATGATGTAGCGTGCCTGTGTTCCTTTTGCTGCTGGATGTATGGGACCCACATAATCAATCCCCCATTTTTCAAATGGCTGTTGTGCAACAACTGTTGTTAGGGGATTGAAGTCTTTGTGTTGTGGTTTAATAGTTCGTTGGCATACATCACAGCCTTTTACATATTCATAGGCATCTGCCCACAGTGTTGGCCACCAGTAGCCTGCGAGGAGAACTTTTCTTACTGTGGCTTCCCCTTGGAAGTGTCCTCCTGCAATGCCTTCATGGACTTCACTCAGGATTGGCAGGATCTCATGAGGCATTACACATCTTCTTAATATCTGGTCCTTGCCCATCTTGTATAGTTGTCCTGATATGAGTTGATAGGGTGCAGCCTTTAGAATCAATTTTCTGGCATCTACTGCTTTCATGTCAGGGGGTGGTCTTCCTGCCATCAAGTACCCAATGATATCTCCACACCATTCTAGAACAGCATCTATTTGAAATAGTGTGGCATCTGGTAAGTCGTCTTCTACTCCAGTGGCTTCTTCTCCTGTCTTGACTCGAGATATGTGATCGGCAATGTAGTGTTGGGCACCTTTGCGGACCACGATTTTGAAGTTGAATTCTTGCAGCAAGAGGAGCCATCTGGTTATTCTTCTGGTGGTACATGGATGGTTCACAAGATAAAGCAATGCTTGATGGTCGGTGTAGAAGACAAAATCATTTGCGAGTAGATAGTGCCGAAATTTCTTTACACTATACACCATTGCTAGGGCTTCTCTTTCTGTGGTTGTATAGTTGATCTCTGCATCATTGAGTTGTCGACTGGCGAAGTAGATGGGGTAGTCTTTCTTATGTTCACCAGGTTGACAAAGCACACTCCCAATTGCATACTTGGATCCATCAGTATGAACATGAAAATCAATATCCCAATTGGGAGATATAAGGATGGGTGCTGTGATTAGGCGCCACTTTAAAAGCTCAAAGGCTTGGTCGCACTCTTCGGTCCATAAGAACTCCACTAATAATTTGTAAAGTGGTCTAGCTATCATGGCATACCGCAATATAAATCTTCTATAATAGCCGGCATGTCCCATAAAGACCTATACACCTTTGGAATTTGTAGGAGGAGGCAATTCCATGATGATTTTGATTTTGTCCATGTCAGTTGCAATCCCATGTTGAGAGACGATGTGTCCCAAAACAACTCCGTGGGTGACCATGAACTGGCATTTTGTTGGATTTAGGGAGATGCCATACTCTCTGCATTTGATTAGTACTTCTTCCAGACATTTGAAGTGGTCCTGTTTGGTTGAATGGATGCACAAATCATCCAGGAACACCTGTAAAAACTTATTCAAAAATGACTTGAAAGCTGTGAACATGACTCGCTGGAATGTGGCTGGGGCATTACAAAGGCCGAATGGCATGACTCTATATGCAAAAATACCCCATTCTGTAGCAAATGCTATTTTTGATTGGTCCTGAGGAGCAATTTGCACTTGGTTATAGCCACTGAAGCCATCCAAGAAGCTATATATTTCAGATCCTGCCACCTTTTCCAACACTGTTTCTGTTAAGGGTAGGGGGTAGTGATCCCTAATTGTGGCGGCATTCACATTTTTCAAGTTTGCGCATATTCTGAGCTTCTTGTTGCGTTTAGGCACAATGACAATGGGTGAAACCCAATCAGTGTGCTCTATCTCTCGTAGATGAATCCGGCATCTAGGAGTTTTTCCAGCTCGTCATAAACCATGGTGCCATATTTAGGATTTGTGCGATAAGGTCCACATACCTTAGGGCGAGCACCTTCCCTTATAGGGATCGTGTGAACTGCCACTTCTGGTGAAATTCCTTTCATCTCTTTGTATGGCCATGCTAGGCAGTCATGATATTGCATTAGGAGGTCTTTGAGTTTGCTTTCATCTTCTTGATGGAGCTGTGTCCCAATGAAAACTAATTTTTCTTCCTCCCCTTCAAGGGCGCGGTTTATTGTGCGTGTTTTTGCCGGTCCCTCATAGATTGGAGTTTCTCCAATGCTATCGGTTTCTTGAACTTCAGATTCTCTGATTGGTCTTGGCATTGCTATTGGTGCACTAACCCTTCTCCCCTCTCCTCCAACCCTACAACCCACCCTCTCCCTCTCCTCCTCCCTCCTCCTCCTTCCTCCTTCTCCTCCTCCTCCCTCCTCCTCCTCCTCCTCCTCCTCCCTCCTCCTCCTCCTCCTCTCTCCTCCCCCTCCCTCCTCCTCTTCCCTCCTCCTCCTTCCTCCTCTCTCTTCTTTCACCCATGCTCTTACACCTTCTTCCTCTCCCACTCCTATGCTTTCCTAAACCCTTAAACTCCATGATCTACGAGGGAGACGAGTTCTCCACCATGTACTCTACTCTGAACCTTGTATCCTCCTTCTAACCCTGGACCCCTTCTAAACCTTGGAACCTCCTTCTAAACCTTGGAACTCTTTTTGAACCCTGGAACTCTTTCTGAATCCTGGAACCTCCTTCTGAACCCTGGAACTCCTCCTAAACCCTGGAACTCTTTCTAAACCCTGGAACCTCCTTCTGAACCCTTAAACTCTCCCTAAACCCTACAACCCCCAATGAAGGCGAAAGCCTTCATTACCTCAACAAAGATGGTTTACGTGCCTTTTACACATGCTTGCACTTTGTTTGCTTACCACACTTAAGCCTACGTCTCTCATCGGAACATGACTCGAGGTCCTAAGCTACACATATACTACAAACGACAATCACCTACAGATATGTTGGGATTGTCGTTGTAGTATATGTGTAGCTTAGGACCTCGAGTCGTGTTCCGGTGAGAGACGTAGGCTTAAGTGTGGTAAGCGAACAAAGTGCAAGCATGTGTAAAAGGCACGTGAACCATCATTGTTGGGGTATGAAGGCTTTCGCCTTCATTGGGGGTTGTAGGCTTTAGGAGGAGTTTAAGGGTTCAGAAGGAGGTTCCAGGGTTTAGAAAGAGTTCAAGGGTTCAGAAGGAGGATCCAGGGTTTAGAAAGAGTTCAGGGTTAGAAAGAGTTCCAGGGTTTAGAAGGAGGTTCCAAGGTTTAGAAGGAGTCCAGGGTTAGAAGGAGGATCCAAGGTTCAGAGTAGAGTACCCGTAGAGTACATGGTGGAGAACTCGTCTCCCTCGTAGATCATGGAGTTTAAGGGTTTAGGAAAGCATAGGAGTGGGAGAGGAAGAAGGTGTAAGAGTATGGGTGAAAGAAGAGAGAGGAGGAAGGAGGAGGAGGGAAGAGGAGGAGGGAGGGGGAGGAGAGAGGAGGAGGAGGAGGAGGAGGGAGGAGGAGGAGGAGGAGGAGGAGGAGGAGGAGGAGGAGGAGGAAGGAGGAGGAGGGAGGAGGAGAGGGAGAGGGTGGGTTGCAGGGTTGGAGGAGAGGGGAGAAGGGTTGCAGTGCAAGGAAGCATGGACACTTGAGACAAATGCTTGGAATACCAATGTAGACTCAACACAATGCCCTAAAGAGTGTTATGTTCATGAAAGTTTGAAGTAGTGACTTGTTTTACACATACCTACGTATGTTTACTCACTACTTGAGATGCTAGTCTCTCCGGCAGCGGCACCAAATGTGTAGCTTAGGACCTCGAGTCGTGTTTCGGTGAGAGACGTAGGCTTAAGTGTGGTAAGCAAACAAAGTGCAAGCATGTGTAAAAGGCACATAAACCATCTTTGTTGAGGTAATGAAGGCTTTCGCCTTCATTGGGGTTTGTAGGGTTTAGGGAGAGTTTAAGGGTTCAGAAGGAGGTTCCAGGGTTCAGAAAGAGTTCCAGGGTTCAGAAGGAGGTTCCAAGGTTTAGAAGGAGTCCAGGGTTAGAAGGAGGATCCAAGGTTTAGAAGGAGTCCAGGGTTAGAAGGAGGATCCAAGGTTCAGAGTAGAATACATGGTGGAGAACTCGTCTCCCTCGTAGATCATGGAGTTTAAGGGTTTAGGAAAGCATAGGAGTGGGAGAGGAAGAAGGTGTAAGAGCATGGGTGATAGTAGAGGGAGGAGGAAGGAGGAGGAGGGAAGAGGAAGAGGGAGGGGGAGGAGAGAGGAGGAGGAGGAGGAGGGAGGAGGAGGAGGAGGAGGAGGAGGAGGAGGGAGGAGGAGGTGAAGGAGAGGGAGAAGGAGGGAGGAAGAGAGGGAGAGGGTGGGTTGCAGGGTTGGAGGAGAGGGGAGAAGGGTTGCAAGGTTAGGACATGCTTTTGGACGTGCAGTGCAAGGAAGCATGGACACTTGAGACAAATGCTTGGAATACCAATGTAGACTCAACACAATGCCCCAAGAGTGTGGGCTTCATTCCATTATGGGGTATTTATACAAGTTGGAGAGCTTCTCTCTCTGCATGTAACACAAAGTTGTATCACAAAGTTGTAACACAAACAGTGTATCACAAAGTTGTAACACATTCTCTCTTTACATGTAGAAGTTGTAACATAAACTTGTAACACAAACTTGTAACACAAAGTTGTTACACAAAGTCGTAAGACAAAGTTGTGTCTAGAAGTTGTAACACAAAGTTGTAACACCTTCTCTTTCTTCATAAGTTCATGTTGGCACAGAGTCAACAATGGCCATAGTGCCACTACAAGTCATGCAAGCCAAGGCACTAGGCAAGGCCATGAAGAAGCTCACTAAGAAGGGCAAGGTATCCCCGTTGCCTAGTTTTGATATCCCTCCACAGCCCCTAACTCGTTCCAAGAAAGCCATTCGAGTAGGTGATGGTCCTGATCAGTTGTTCATCCAAGACGGTTTTGATGAGGAGACAGCTACCCTTGCCACCTCCTCTGCTTCTAAACAATCTTCCATCTAGGGTGATCTTGAGGTACCTTCGATTCCAGAAGCAAACAAACCATTGCAAGCTTAGGACCTGGCATCTCGGCTCCCACCTATAAAGAGACCTACCCTGACTCGGTCTTAGAAAAGCAATACATAAAGTATGTCCAAAACTTGGTGCATGAGTGCTAGGATAAGTTTGAGCATTAACTAAAGGCTAGTAGGGGATACTATCCATCTAGCCCACCTGATGGGACATCGAGGAGTAAAATCTCTCAAGGTCCCAAAAAGAGTGGAGGAAGAAGAACACCTCAGCTTGGTGTAGTCAGAAGCTCCGGAATTGATGTAGAAGATGTTCCAAGAGGACCCAGTGCTACAGAACCTCTAAGATGAAGGAGCCTGTATGGCTTTGATGACATGTTATCCATGGAGGAAGAAGCTTCACCAGAACCCTGCGATAGTGTTGGGTTGGTTGCCTTCCTATCTACAGAAGTGAAAATGCCGATCGCGTCACTGCTAAAAGGAAATCCCATTCTATGGCATGATCTCTCTAATTGGATGAGCAGGCCGTTCCTACCTCTAGCCCTTGCTAGCTCTAGGCCAGCCAATCAATGATAGATAAGGGGCAGAACCTACCCAAGATTCCCATCAACAAGCTAGGCCAGTATTTTGAGGGTAATGACACAAATGCCTCAATCCCCATAGTCTACTAAAAGCATAAGGTGGAAGAAATCCTAGATAGGGGAGCAGGAGTGAGTGTTTGCACCAAGGAATGTTGGGAAAAGTGGGGAAAGCCTGCACTCAAGAGACCCATCTGGTAGTAAAGCTAGTTGACGGAGGAACCGCTAAACCTCTGGGAGTATTGACTGGCATTAACATTACGGTTTTTGGATTCACGTACCCTGTCAGGTTCATGGTCATGGACTTCACTCGACAGCTCGGATATGAAGCTATCCTAGGCAGACCATTCTTACGAATGTTCGGACTCATGTATGACTGGCATAATGATAATATCTACTTATGGCATAAGGAGCAAACCATAAGAGTGGACTTGCATATCTACAAGGCCCACCCATTGTCAGGACACTTCTTTGTTGTGGAGTCCGACACCACCACCCAAACCACCTCTGTGAAGTTATTCCAACCATGTGACAAGGAAGAGGATGAGAAGGAGTCTGATGACTTCGAG
This sequence comes from Dipteris shenzhenensis, assembly GCF_047967505.1. NCBI lineage: Eukaryota > Viridiplantae > Streptophyta > Polypodiopsida > Gleicheniales > Dipteridaceae > Dipteris > Dipteris shenzhenensis. The sequence continues at coordinate 48,797,993 of NC_141607.1, read as the reverse complement.
AATTCTTGCAAAACTGGATGCACATCTTAGCCAACATAGATGTCCCAGAAAGAGTAGGGTTTTGGATTATCACCCTAGAACTCGTGGGTTTGGCCCTGGTAGTTCCCTTGAGGATGTTCAATATGCTCAAACCACATGAGGTAAGCAAGGGAACAATAAGGGTAAAATAAGATCTTCACTGGCTAACCTACGTAGGTGCCATGACTGCCCACCACGAGTTCTCCTCTAATTGGGGAAACAGGGTGAGTAAGGTAACCACCCTCATCGGCTCTATAAGTACAAGGGAAGAGCCCCCTTTAGGTCCTAAATCCCCTGCATCCCAAGGCAAGGCAAATGCAAAAAAGTCCATTGCCTCCGTAGATAATGAGAAGGAGATTGAGGATAAATAAGACTACTACAAGGCCTATACTATTCAAGATCGCTAGATCTTATACCAACAGGCCCCGGTCAAGGATATGATGGACTGGTCAAGGTCAAGGAAGTAAACTGAGCCCCAAAAGGCCAGGACCCCCAACCTGTATTTGTTGCCGATGACCTCACTCCTAGCGAGGAGAATGCCTTAATAAGTCTCCTATGGGAATTTAAGGATTGCATGGCCTGGAAGTACACGAACATGAAAGGAGTACCTGCCACAGTAGTGCAGCATAAAATCCTCATGATGGATGATGCCAAGCCAGTGCAGCAATGCCCCTATCCTATGAATCCTAAATATGCACTCATAGTGAGGGAAGAAATCCAGAAACTCATAGATGCAAGATTCATCTACGAGATTGAGCATATAGACTAGGTATCACCCATTGTGATAGTCCTAAAGAAGAATGGAAAAATTAGAATATGCATGGATTTGAAGAAGGTTAACATGGCCACGAGACGTAACCACTACCCCCTACCATTCATAGAACATGTTATAGAAAGGGTAGCCACTGGAAAGGAATCATATAGCTTCCTAGATGGATTTTTGGGTTACAACCAACTCTCAATCTCCCCCCAAGATCAACATAAGACCGCCTTCGCAACCGAATGGGGAGTATATGCAGCCACGGTTATGACATTTGGTTCAACCAATGCCCCAACTACTTTCCCATGCATGATGATCACGGTATTCAAGGAATACCTAAGGGACTTTGTGGAAGTCTTCTTGGATGATATCTATGTGAACTCAAAATGGGATGACCACCTGAAGTATCTCAAGCTCATCCTCAAGAAGTGCCGCTTATACTGCATATCCCTCAACCCCCTTAAGTGCCAGTTTTAGGTCAAACATGGTGTCATCCTGGGCACATAGTGTCACAGAATGGAATCTCTATGGACCACAATAAAATCAAACTCATTTTGGAGTTACCACCCCCCACCAACGCTAAGGGAGTCCAACGATTTACTGGCCATATGGGCTATTACCAGAGATTTATTTTGTTCTAGGTGCTCACCCTAAGGTATGTGGGCCTTATCACACAAATCCTAAATATGGCACCATGGTTTATGATGAGCTAGAAAAACTACTAGATGCCAGATTCATCTACGAGATAGAGCACACTGATTGGGTTTCACCCATTGTCATTGTACCTAAATGCAACAAGAAGCTCAAAATATGCATAAACTTAAAAAATGTGAATGCTGCCATAATTAGGGATCACTATCCCCCACCCTTAACAGAAACAGTTGTTGACTCTGTGCCAACATGAACTTATGTAGAAAGAGAATGTGATACAACTTTGTGTTACAACTTTGTGATACAACTTTGTGTTACAACTTTGTGTTACAACTTCTACATATGACTTCTACATGTAGAAAGAGAATGTGATACAACTTTGTGTTACAAATTTGTGTTACAACTGTGTGATACAACTTTGTGTTACAACTTTGTAACTATGCCAACATGAATTTATGTAGAAAGAGAATGTGATACAACTTTGTGGTACAACTTTGTGATACAACTTTGTGATACAACTTTGTGTTACAACTTTGTGTTACAACTTCTACATACGACTTCTACATGTAGAAAGAGAATGTGATACAACTTTGTGTTACAACTTTGGGATACAACTTTGTGTTACAACTTTGTGATACAAATTCTACATGTAGAAAGAGAATGTGTTACAACTTTGTGTTACAACTTCTACATGTAGAAAGAGAATGTGTTACAACTTTGTGTTACAATAGTGTTGGAAAAGGTGGCAGGATCCGAAATATATAGCTTCTTGGATGGCTTCAGTGGCTATAACCAAGTGCAAATTGCTCCTCAAGACCAATCAAAAATAGCATTTGCTACAGAATGGGCTATTTTTGCATATACAGTCATGCCATTCGGCCTTTGTAATGCCCCAGCCACATTCCAGCGAGTCATGTTCACAGCTTTCAAGTCATTTCTGAATAAGTTTTTATAGGTGTTCTTGGATGATTTGTGCATCCATTCAAACAAACAGGACCACTTCAAATGTCTTGAAGAAGTACTAATCAAATGCAGGGAGTATGGCATCTCCCTAAATCCAACAAAATGCCAGTTCATGGTCACCCACGGAGTTGTTTTGGGACACATCGTCTCTCAACATGGGATTGCAACTGACATGGACAAAATCAAAATCATCATGGAATTGCCTCCTCCTACAAATTCCAAAGGTGTACCGGTTTTTATGGGACATGCCAGCTATTATAGAAGACTTATATCACGGTATGCCATGACAGCTAGACCACTTTACAAATTATTAGTGGAGTTCTTATGGACCGAAGAGTGTGACCAAGCCTTTGAGCTTTTAAAGTGGCGCCTAATCACAGCACCCATCCTTATATCTCCCAATTGGGATATTGATTTTCATGTTCATACTGATGGATCCAAGTATGCAATTGGGAGTGTGCTTTGTCAACCTGGTGAACATAAGAAAGACTACCCCTTCTACTTCGCCAGTCGACAACTCAATGATGCAGAGATCAACTATACAACCACAGAAAGAGAAGCCCTAGCAATGGTGTATAGTGTAAAGAAATTTCGGCACTATCTATTGGCAAATGATTTTGTCTTCTACACCGACCATCAAGCATTGCTTTACCTTGTGAACTGTCCGTGTACCATAGGAAGAATAACCAAATGGCTCCTCTTGCTTCAAGAATTCAACTTCAAAATAATGGTCCGCAAAGGTGCCCAACACTACATTGCCGATCACATGTCTTGAGTCAAGTTGGGAGAAGAAGCCACTGGAGTAGAAGACAACTTACCAGATGCCACACTATTTCAAATAGATGCTATTCCAAAATGGTGTGGAGATATCATTGGGTACTTGATGGCAAGAAGACCACCCCATGACATGAAAGCAGTAGATGCCAGAAAATTGATTCTAAAGGCTGCACCCTATCAACTCATTGTAGGATAACTATACAAGATGGGCAAGGACCAGATATTAAGAAGATGTGTAATGCCTCATGAGATCATGCCAATCTTGAGTGAAGTCCATGAAGGCATTGTAGGAGGACACTTCCAAGGGGAAGCCACAACAAGAAAAGTTCTCCTCGCAGGCTATTGGTGGCCAACACTGTGGGTAGATGCCTATGAATATGTAAAAGGCTATGATGTATGCCAACAGACTATTAAACCACAACACAAAGACTTCAATCCCCTAACACCAATTGTGTTGAGATATCAAGCTCTATCCCCGACATATCTCCTGGATGACTATCATTTATGTCACCGCCTATGTTAGTTGTACTCGTGGTGTAGTTAGACTACCACGTATGTTTTTGGTTTGGGTTCACATATGAACCACGTATTCTAGGTTTTGACATATAGGGTATTTCCCTCTTCTATTGTATTGTTGTTGTGTGCAAAAGTGAAGAAAGGCTTCACCCTCCAACCTTGTGTCCTCTCTCTTTTGTGTGTTGTGAAGAAAGCTGAACTTGAGTCTCCTATCTCTCTCCCTCTTTCTTTACATGGTATCAGAGCCTTGTTCGTGGTAAGGAGCTCAAGAAAGAAAGCCAAGTTTGTGGTGTCCTGGTAAGAGGACCAGTGTTGCTTTCCTATTTCGAGTTTGGGAGCAAATCTTTGCAGGTAGCACAGCCAGAAGTGCAGGAGTGCACTGCTACAGATTGAGAGGCCCTTCGCGGTGTGGCGAGAGCGTAGTATATGCTGCGGGAGAGGGCAAAGCCCATGGTGACTTTATTTTTCTGATTTGAGGCCGTTTCGGGGCCCGTTTTGAAGGCGGAAGTTCTTCGCAGGCACTCTGAAAAAGGCCCTGTTTTTGCTGTGCGACCACCGCGCGGCTAGTCGGTGGAAAGGTGCCATAGAAATTGCATCGTATGCCTGTGTGCAGAGATATTGGGAGTTGCAGATTCATGCCTGTTGCCTGTTGATGCAGAATCGTCACGAGGAAGTGACTGTGTGGTGAAATACCACTTTCGTCAGTGTTGCAGATCTGCCCCTGTGAGGCTCTTTGCAGAAGTTTTGCTATTTGCCCTTCTGAGGCATTTGCTGTGTTTACAGGTTGCTGTTGCAATTCGTGATTTGTAAAATGTCTGAGAATCTGTCTACCATTGTCAGTGAGAAGCTTGACAAGAACAACTTCCAAGCATGGAAGTTCAGGATGACAAACTTCTTTATGGGAAAGGGAGTTTGGGATTACATCAGTGGTGAAACTGCAGAACCAGTTTTGGGTGCTGCTCCCACTCCTGCTGAATTGAAGGCCTTTAAAGAATGGCATGAAAAAGCCAGAAAATGCCTGTATTGGCTGTCCGTTAGCATTTCAGATTCTATGATTGTGCATATACAGGATCTAAAGACGCCTAAGGAGGCATGGGATACATTGGTGAAGCTGTATAGCACAAATACCAAAGCACGAAAGATGCAGCTAAAGCAGGAGTTGCACAATGTGCAAAGGAAAAATCTGAATATAAATGAGTATTCCTTGAAGGTGAAAGGCCTTGCAGATTCTCTTGCCTCCATTGGAGCACCTGTTGATGATGAGGACTTAGTGTCTGTGACCTTGAATGGTCTTGGGAAAGATTATGCACAATTTCGGACATCCATTGGAGTCCGTGAAACATTTCCTGATTTTCAGGAACTTATTGCTCTCTTGCTGAGTGAAGAGCAAAGGAATGGTGGTTCAGCCACCTCAACTTCTCAAGAGACTGCTTTCTACTCGAATACAGGTAGAGGCAGAGGTAGAGGAAGAGGCCGTTCTGGTGGCCGTGCAGGAAATCAGAACCAACAGCAACAACAGGAAAACCAGTCCTATGGAGGAGGACGTGGTAGTTCTAGAGGCAGGGGGAGCCAAAGAGGCCGTGGTTCATGGCAAAGGAACCAGCAAGTAAATAGCAGCACATAATGCTATTATTGTGGAAAGCCTGGACACAAGGAGAATACATGCTATAAAAAGCAGAATGACATCAAAAGTGGAAAGTTGCAGCAAAGCAACTATGCATCATCAAGTGGGCATGGTGACGATAGAAATGAGCACCTTTTTGTGATGCAGCATATGGTTAACTCCATGTCAGGAGATGCTGCAGCTTGCAATGATGTTTGGTATGTTGATTCAGGTGCCTCTAACCACATGACCAGTCATGGTGAGTGGTTTCATGATGTCAGAAATTTGGATAAGCCAGGTTATGTTGAAACAGGTGATGATACTGCGCACCCAATTACGCAGGTTGGTAAAGTGCCATTGGCTATGCAGGATGGCAAAACAAAGTACTTGGCAGATGTACTTCATGTTCCAAAAATCACTAAGAACCTGGTTTCAGTTGGCCAGATGGTTGAGCAAGGTCTGCAGGTTAGATTTAATCCTGATGGATGCTTTGTTGAGGACTTGAAAAATAAGTGCCGCTTGGTTGCGAAAGGCAACAAAAATGGCAGAATGTTCACCTTGGATGTTGATATGCCTGAGGTGAAAGCTGCTATGTTTGCGCATGGGAGAGGTGTCATTGCAGATATTGAGATATGGCACAAGCGCATTGGGCACGTGAATATACAAAGGCTGAAATCTATGCAAACAAAAAACATTGTTGCAGGTTTGCCTAAATTCAGAGTTGAGGGAATGCAAAAGGTATGTGAAGCATGCCAAATGGGTAAGCAGGCTAGACATGCATTTCCCAAAAATGCTAAGGTGAGCAGAAGACCTTTGGAAGTGATCCATTCAGATGTTTGGACAACCAAAGCTGCTTCTATTGGTGGATGCCATTATTATGTGACGTTTATTGATGACTACACTAGGAAGGTGTGGATTTATTTTATGAAGCACAAAAGTGAAGTGTTCAGCCATTTCAAGGCTTTTAAGGCCATGGTTGAAAAAGAGAAAGGTGTGCATATTAAAGTGCTAAGATCTGATGGAGGGGGAGAGTACTTTTCAGAAGAATTTTGTGAATATCTGAAAGAACAGGGAATTCAAAGGAAGTACTCATGCAGGTCTACCCCTCAGCAGAATGGGGTTGCAGAAAGGAAGAACAGGCATATTGCAGAAGTAGGACGGGCGATCCTAAATGAGAAAAACATGCCTGATTATTTTTGGGCTGAAGCAGTAGCAACTGCTGTTTATATTATGAACAGAACCCCCACTGCAGCTGTCCATGGCATGACGCCTGAAGAAATGTATACAGGCCAAAAACCAGATATTTCTCACTTGAAGGTATTTGGTTGCATAGCTTATGTTCATGTTCCTGATGAGAAGAGAACAAAGCTGGATCCAAAGGCAGAAAAATGCATCTTTATTGGATATGCTCAGCACCAGAAAGGGTATCGCTGTTATAACCCTTCCACCCGCAAAATGCAAGTGAGCAGAGATGTTGTCTTTGATGAAATGAGCAGCTGGTATGCACCAACTGTTATGGTAGGAGATGCAGATGCAGGAAATGGGAATGCTGCAACAAATGCAGAGCAGCAATCTCAAGCCTTGAGTGGACCCAGAGAGTCCTCTACTAGTGGATCTAATGCATGGACAGGGAGATTGAGATCTAGTGAATCGTCACATGGCAGTCCTGATAGTGTTGTGCAGGTATCACATAAGGGAAAAGAAAAAGTGGACCATGCTCCAGTGTTTGATGTGTCTGCTGGTAGCTCTCATGTTGATGGAGAGTCAAGTGGCTCTGAAATGAGCCTTGATGAGGAACTTGGGATTCCTTCTGTTGTTACACCTGGTGCAAGGAAAAGCAGGCATGATTTAAAGACTCCTGCAACTGATCCAGTTGTACGGAGGTCCACTCGTATTAAGTATCCAGTTGACAGGCTGAGATATGATGCGTATACAGCACATCACTATGCTTATATGGTCAAGGTTCTAGAGGAGCCAGAGCCCACATGTTTTGAGGATGCAGCAGGGCATAAAAATTGGGAAGCAGCTATGGATGAAGAGATGGCTGCCTTGGATGCAAACCACACTTGGGATTTGATGCCTTTGCCTCATGATAAGAAGGCTATTGGCTGCAAGTGGGTTTACAAAGTAAAGCACAATGCTGATGGGTCTGTTAGCAGGTACAAGGCAAGATTGGTTGCCAAAGGTTTTGCACAGACATATGGAATTGACTATGAGGAAACTTTCAGCCCAGTTGCAAGGATGGCAACCGTGAGAGCAGTAATTGCTATGGCTGCTGCAAAGGGATGGTCTTTGCATCAGATGGATGTGAAAAATGCCTTCTTGCATGGTGACTTGCAGGAAGAGGTTTATATGATGCAGCCAGAAGGTTATGAGGATAAAGCACACCCCGATTTTGTATGCAGGTTGCGCAAAGCCTTGTATGGCTTAAAACAGGCGCCGAGGGCATGGTCAGACAAGATAGGGCAATATCTTATCACTATTGGATTTCAGATTTCCAATTCAGATTTTTCACTTTATGTGAAAAGGACAAACAGAGGGATTGTGCTTATAGTCATCTATGTTGATGACTTGATTATTACAGGTGATAGTGATGCAAACATTAATGAAGTGAAGCTGCTGTTGAAGCAGAAATTTGAGATGAAGGATTTGGGAGAGCTGCGTTACTTCTTGGGCATTGAGGTTATTAGATCCCCGAGTGGGATATGGCTGTTGCAAAGGCAATACGGTTTGGACATGCTGTCCAAATATGGGATGACAGGCTGTAAGCCTATCTCTGTTCCATTGGAGCAGAATGTGAAGCTCAATGCAGAGTCAGGTGAGATTCTTGAAGATATTACTATGTACAGGCGCATAGTAGGTAGCTTGATTTACATGACTATAACCAGACCAGATTTGAGCTATGCTGTGGGGCTGGTAAGTCAGTTTATGCAGGCACCAAGGAAGCCACATTTGGATGCGGCTAGGCGCATACTGCGGTATGTGAAGTCCACATTGCATTATGGACTGTTTTATGAAGCTGGGTGTGCATTACAGGTACATGGATACACAGATGCTGACTGGGCTGGTAGTGTCTCAGACAGGAGATCTACTAGTGGTTTTATGTTTTCCCTTGGGAGTGGTGCCATCAGTTGGAGCAGCAAGAAGCAGCCAACAGTTGCCTTGTCGAGCACAGAGGCTGAGTACAGAGGCTGAGTACAGGGGTGCAGCAATGGCTGCATGTGAGGTAGCTTGGTTACGGAAGCTACTTGCAGATATGGGACAGTCAGTTCATGCAGCAGTTGTCATTCATTGTGACAACATTAGCAGCATCATGCTTGCTAATAACCCAGTTTATCATGCTAGAACGAAGCACATTGAGGTGCATTATCACTTTGTGAGAGAGAAGGTTCTAGTTGGTGAGATTGATCTTGTCTATGTCAGCACTGAGGAGCAGGTGGCTGATATCTTTACGAAGGCATTGGGTACCGAGAAGCTTCGCAGATTTAGGAGCTTGCTTGGTGTACGTGAGATGGATTTGAGCTTGAGGGGGAGTGTTGAGATATCAAGCTCTATCCCCGACATATCTCCTGGATGACTATCATTTATGTCACCGCCTATGTTAGTTGTACTCGTGGTGTAGTTAGACTACCACGTATGTTTTTGGTTTGGGTTCACATATGAACCACGTATTCTAGGTTTTGACATATAGGGTATTTCCCTCTTCTATTGTATTGTTGTTGTGTGCAAAAGTGAAGAAAGGCTTCACCCTCCAACCTTGTGTCCTCTCTCTTTTGTGTGTTGTGAAGAAAGCTGAACTTGAGTCTCCTATCTCTCTCCCTCTTTCTTTACAAATTGTTGCACAAAAACCATTTGAAAAATGGGGGATTGAATATGTGGGTCCCATACATTCAGCAGCAAAAGGAACATAGGCATGCTACATCATTGTGGCCACTGATTACTTTACAAAATGGGCTGAAGCTAAAGTAATCAAAAAGGCAGATGCCAGAAGCACAACAAGATTCTTATACAAAAATGTGATCACCCAATTCGGATGCCTCATTGAAATTGTGTCGGATAGAGGCACACATTTTGTCAATGAGGTAATCTAAGAACGCTTGTCTGGCTTCATGGTAATCCATAGAAAAAGCACACCCTACTACCCCCAAGGGAATGGACTAGCAGAATCCACCAACAAAATAATATGCATTATCCTCACCAAGGTAGTAGAACCACATCACTTTGATTGGGTAGAGAAACTGAATGCTACCTTATGGGCATACAAAACCACATTCAAGGTTAGTACAGGGAACACGCCTTTTCAATTGGTGTATAGCCTTGAAGTTGTGGTCCCACTCGAATTTGTAATACCAAGTCTACGCATCGCAGGTACAAGAACGCATGGGAGACCAAGAATCCTTGAAAGAAAGGCTCTATCAATTGGAGAAGCATACAGAGACAAGACTAGTCACCTACCATGCCATGACAATAGAAAAATGCAGAAGAAAGGCATGGTTTGATAGAAACCTTAAAGCTAAAAACATCAAGGAAGGCTCAAGAAAGGCAACTTAGTCCTGTTATGCAATGCCAAAGTACACAAGGGGAAACTAAAGTATCTAGTACTGAGTACAAAAGATGAATCCCATCGGAGCTGTGCTACTAGAAACATTGGATGGAGTCCAATTCAACACAATAATAAACGGGAGCCGACTGAAGCGCTACTACATCAACACACAAGCCATCCCCAACAAAAACGAAGATTGGGAAACCAAGTCTTCCTTAGTTAGGATTAGATTGTATTACGAGCACTCACTTGCATATGTATGTCTTTGCACATATAGGTAGCACCAATCGATTTTACCTAGGGCTCAGAAGTGATGAATGAGTTCTAGCTGCCCTATGAAAATCCAAGCAAAAAAGCATATAGTTAGTCCCTACCTAGGTACTAGGTCATGTGCACTCACACGCTTTCGCTTAGACACATAGATGATTGCATGAATAATTGTACCATAATACACTTTCATTCCACACTCTCAAAGCATGTATAAAAAAAGATCTCTCTCTCAACACACACAGAAAGGTCATACCAGCATGCTAATCAATCTAATGATCAATGGTAGAGTACATGCACATGGTGTGAAGATAGTGGGAGAGAAGGAAGGAGTCTCACTTGCGGTTTCTCACATACAGAATGGGGGAATACACACAAAGGTGGAGGCTGAAAAACAGTTTTCCTCTTCTTAGTTGTGAAAGCCAAAAGAACTCTAGTACAAAGAAATAGAAGAACCCTATATGTGGGTCTCAAACAAAACTCAGCTAACTAAGGTGGCATACTAACTGAGCCACGAACTAGAGTACATAAGGATAGCTATCATCCAGCTATTATTCGTGGGCGGTGTACCAAACGCATCTGCAGCTAACAAGTCAGTGACATAAATGCACAACGGTCACCCTGGCATATCACGAGTGGAGCTCGATATCTCAACACTCCCCCTCGAGCTCAATCCCAATTCTTGCACACCAAGCAGGTCTCTAAACTTGTGCAGCTTCTCTGTGCCCAATGCCTTTGTGAATATATTGTCAGCTACCTGATCCTCTGTGCTGAATAAACTAGATCAATAAGACCTAGTAAAACCTTCTCCCACACATAGTGATAATGCACCTCAATGTGCTTTGTTCTAGCATGATAGACTGGGTTATTTGCCAAGTGTATACTACTCATGTTGTCACAATAAATGACAACTAGCCCATCTATAGACTGATGCTTATCATAAAGTAGCTTATGCATTCAAGCTACCTCACATGCAGCCATTGTTGCACCCCTGTACTCAGCCTCTATGCTCAACAAGGCAAATGTAGGCTGTTTCTTGCTGCTCCAAGTGACTGCAGCACTCCCAAAAGAGAACACGTATCCACTTGTACATCGTCTATTAGAAATACTACCAGCCCAATCAGCATCAGTGTATCCATACAACTATATCTGAACCCCAGTCTCATAAAATAGTCTAGACTATAATGTGGACTTCACATACCTTAGTATGTGTCTAGCCACATCCAAATGCGGTTTCCTTGGAGCCTGCATAAACTAACTTACCAACCCAACAACAAAGCTCAAATCTGGCCTGGTAATAATCATATAAATCAAACTTCCTACTATGCGTCTATACATAGTAGGGTCTTCTAGAAGCTCACTTGCATCTGCGCTCAACTTCACATTCTGCTCCAAAGGAACTGAAATAGGCTTATAGCCTATCATCCCATATTTGGACAGCATGTCCAATCCATACTACCTCTGCAAGAGCCAACATGACCAATGTGTTTATGCCAGATATCAATATCTACAACTACACCGGTCCCATGTGCAAACATTCCTGCACTCAATTCAGGCATGTCTGCATCCAACGTAAACATCCTGCCCTTCTTCTTTCCTTTTGCTATCAAGCGACCATTATTTTTCATATCCTCAACAAAGCATCCATGAGGATTAAATTTGACCTGGAAGCCCTGCTCAACCATTTGACCAATAGAAACCAGGTTCTTGGTGATATTCAGGACATGAAATACATCAGACAGGTATTTCTTTTTCCCATCCTGCATAGACAAAGGAATTTTACCAATCTGCACAATAGGATGTGCAGTATCATCACCAATCTCCACAAATCCTGGTCTTTTCATTTTCCTTGCATCCTGCCTGCATCCATTCTGCATGACCTGTCTGTTGAGATATCGAGCTCCACTCGTGATATGCCAGGGTGACCATTGTGTATTTATGTCACCGACTTGTTAGCTGGAGATGCGGTTGGTACACCGCCCACGAATAATAGCTGGATGACAGCTATCCTTATCTACTCTAGTTTGTGGCTCAGTTAGTATGCCACCTTAGTTAGTTGAGTTTGGTTGGACCCACATATAGGGTTCTTCTATTTCTTTGTACTAGAGTTCTTTTGGCTTTCACAACTAAGAAGAGGAAAACTGTTTTCAGCCTCCACCTTTGTGTGTATTCCCCCATTTGTGCATGTGAGAAAGCCGCAAGTGAGACTCCTTCCCTCTCTCCCACTATCTTCACATGGTATCAGAGCCTTGTTCGTGGTAAGGAGCTCAAGAAAGCAAGCCAAGTTCGTGGTGTCCTGGTAAGAGGACCACTGTTGCTTTCCTATTTCGAGTTTGGGAGCAAATCTCTGCAGGTAGCACAGCCAGAAGTGCAAGAGTGCACTGTCTCAGATTGAGACGCCCTTCGCGGTGTGGCGAGAGCGTAGTATATGAGGTCATTTCGAGGCCCATTTTGGAGAAGGAAGTTCTCCGCAGGCACTCAAAAAAAGGCCCTGTTTTTGCTGTGCGATCACTGTTCTGCGGGTCAGTGAAAAGTTGCCGCAGAAATTGCATCGTGTGCCTTTGTGCAGAGATATTGGGAGTTGTAGATTCATGCTTGTTGCCTATTGATGCAAAATCGTCACTAGGAAGTGACTGTGTGGTGAAATACCACTTTCGTCAGTTTTGCAGTTCTGCCCGTGTGAGGCAAAAGCTGTGTTTTTTGCAGTGACAGAATATTTTGCAGTGTTCTGCAATGGCATCTGATTCCCTTTCACAGATTGTCACTGAAAAGCTTGACAAGAACAACTTCCAGGCATGGAAGTTTAGAATGACGAATTTCTTGATGGGAAAAGGCTATTGGGAGTTCATTACAGAAAATGAAGAAGAACCTGTTCTTCCTAATGTTCCCAGTCAACACGAAATGCAGGCATTCAAAGGATGGCATGAGAGAGCCAGAAAAGTTATGTACTGGCTGTCTATCAGTATTTCGGACTCCATGATTGTGCATATTCAGGATGCAAATACGCCAAAGGAGGCATGGGATACTTTGGCAAAAATGTATAGCACAAATACTCAAGCCAAGAAAATGCAACTCAAACAGGAGTTGCACAATGTGCAAAGAGAAAATTTGAGCATAAATGACTACCACATGAAAGTGAAGAAAATTGCAGATGCACTTGCTTCCATTGGGTCGCCAGTGGATGATGACGATTTGGTCTCTGTGACCTTGAATGGTCTAGGAAAGGATTATGCACAGTTCCGGACATCCATTGCTGTCCGTGAAAAATTTCTTGATTTTGAGGAGTTGATTGCTCTTGTAATTTTTGAAGAGCAGAGAAATGGTGGTGCATCTTCTTCAGTAGGAACTTCAAAAGAAACTGTCTTCTACTCAAATGCTGGCAAAGGTAGAGGCAGAGGTAGAGGAGGCCGATCTGCAGGCCATGGTAGAAATCAGAATATGCAGCAAACGCAAGAAAACCAGTCCTATGCAGGAGGACGTGGTAACTCTAGAGGCAGGGGGAGCCAAAGAGGCCGTGGTGGATGGTAGAGAAGCCAAAATGCAAACAGCAATGTTGAATGCTACTATTGTGGCAAAATGGGTCATATGGCTAAGGACTGCTACAAAAAGCAGAATGACATTATGAATGGAAAATTGCAGCAAGGCAATTATGCATCTTCTAGCAGGCAGGGTGATGATAGAAATGAGCATCTATTTATGGTGCAGCATATGACCAATTCTGTGATAAGTGCAGAAGAACGAAATGATGTGTGGTATGTTGACTCAGGTGCGTCAAACCACATGACAGGTCATGCAGAATGGATGCAAGATGCAAGAAAAATGGAAAAACCAGGATTTGTGGAGACTGGTGATGATTCTGCACATCCTATTGTGCAGATTGGCAAAATTCCTTTGTCTATGCAGGATGGGAAAAAGAAATACTTGTCTGATGTATTTCATGTTCCGAACATCACCAAGAACCTGGTTTCTGTTGGTCAGATGGTTGAGAAGGGCTTGCAGGTCAGATTTAATCCTCATGGATGCTTTGTTGAGGATATGAAAAATAATGGTCGCTTGATAGCAAAAGGAAAGAAGAAGGGCAGGATGTTTACGTTGGATGCAGACATGCCTGAATTGAGTGCAGCAATGTTTGCACATGGGACCGGTGTAGTTGTAGATATTGATATCTGGCACAAACGCATTGGTCATGTTAATATACAGCGACTTAAATCAATGCAAGCCCAAAATATTGTTGCAGGATTGCCTAAATTCAAGGTTGCAGAAATGCACAAGGTTTGTGAAGCCTGTCAATTTGGGAAACAGGCAAGGAAACCTTTTCCTAAGCATGTTCAAGAGAGTAAAAAACCATTGGAATTAATCCACTCTGATGTGTGGACTACAAAAGCTGCATCTATTGGAGGCTGTCACTATTTTGTCACATTTATTGATGACTTCAGCAGAAAACTGTGGGTGTATTTTATGAAAAAGAAAAGTGAAGTGTTTGGGCACTTCAAAGCTTTCAAAGCTATGGTTGAAAAAGAAACAGGCCTGCAAATAAAATGCCTAAGGTCAGATGGAGGGGGAGAGTACCTCTCAAATGAGTTTGCAAGGTTCTTGCAGGAGCATGGTATAAAGCAGCAATATTCATGCAGTCATACCCCACAGCAAAATGGAATTGCAGAAAGAAAAAACAGGCATATTGGAGAGGTATCTCGGGCTATGCTAAATGAAAAAGATCTACCAAATTATTATTGGGCTGAAGCACTTGCTACAGCAGTCTATATAATGAACAGGACTCCCACTGCAGCAATACATGGCATGACGCCAGAGGAGATGTATACTGGTAGGAAACCAGATATTTCTCATTTGAAGATTTTTGGTTGCATTGCCTATGTCCATGTGCCAGATGAGTTGAGGTCCAAGTTGGATCCAAAAGCTGAGAAGTGCGTCTTTATTGGTTATTCTCTGCAGCAGAAAGGGTATAGATGCTATAACCCTTCTACACATAAGTTCACAGTGAGCAGAGATGTTGTTTTTGATGAGATGAGCAACTGGTATAAACCAGTAAATGTGATGATTGATGTAGATGCACAAAATGGTATGCTGCACAGAATGCACAGCAGCAATCACAAAATATCAGTGGACCTGGAGTGTCCTCTACCAGTGGTTCACATACTTCACCATGGGCAGGTAGATTGAGATCAGGAGAATCCCCTCAAAGCAATGCAGAGAGTGGTACATAGGTATCACGAAAAGGAAAAGAGAAGGTAGATCAGCCCATGTTTGATGTGAATGCAGGTCACTCTTGTGTGGATGGTGAATCCAGTGGCTCAGAACAGAGCATTGATGATGAGTTGGGTATTCCTTCTGTTGTTACACCTGCAGTAAGGAAGACCAGGGATGTTTTGAGAACACCTGGAAGTGAGCCTATTTTGCGCAGGTCTACCAGGGTTACGTATCCTGTGGATAGGCTGAAATATGATGGATTTACAGCCATTCACTATGCCTATATGGTCAAAGTGATACAAGAACCAGAACCCACTTCTTTTGAGCAAGCCATGGGAAATGAAAAATGGGAGAAAGCCATGGATGAAGAAATGGATGCCTTGGATGCTAATGCTACATGGGAATTGGTGCCTTTGCCTAAAGGCAAGAATGCAATTGGCTGTAAATGGGTTTATAAGATCAAGCACAATGCAGATGGTTCTGTGAATAGATACAAGGCAAGATTAGTTGTCAAGGGGTATGCACAGACATATGGCATTGATTATGAAGAAACTTTCAGCCCGGTTGCAAGGATGGCAACCATAAGAGCAGCCATTGCTATGGCTGCATCAAAGGGATGGTCTTTACATCAGATGGATGTAAAGAATGCCTTCTTGCATGGTGATTTGCAAGAAGAGGTCTTTATGGAGCAGCCAGCAGGTTATGTTCATGCTATTCATCCTGAGTTTGTTTGCAGGTTGAAGAAAGCCTTGTATGGCTTGAAGCAAGCACCTAGAGCATGGTCTGACAAGATAGGACAGTATCTTGTCACTATTGGCTTTCAGATTTCCAAGGCAGATTTCTCACTCTATGTGAGAAAAACAGAGAAAGGGATTATGCTGCTGGTCATTTATGTTGATGATTTGATCATCACAGGTGATAGTGATGAAGATATCCTTCATGTGAAAATGCTATTGAGGCAGAAGTTTGAGATGAAGGATTTGGGAGAGCTGTGTTATTTCTTGGGCATTGAGGTGATTAGATCACCAAGTGGGATACAGCTCTTGCAGAGGCAGTATGGATTGGACATGCTGTCCAAATATGGGATGACAGGCTGTACGCCTATTTCAGTTCCTTTGGAGCAGAATGTGAAGCTGAGCGCAGATGCAGGTGAGCTTCTGGAAGATCCTACTATGTACAGACGCATAGTAGGAAGTTTGATTTACATGACTATTACCAGGCCAGATTTGAGCTATGCTGTTGGGTTGGTAAGTCAGTTTATGCAGGCTCCAAGGAAACCGCATTTGGATGCGGCTAGATGCATACTCAGGTATGTGAAGTCCACATTGCGGTATGGACTATTTTATGAGGCTGGGGTTCAGATACAGTTGCATGGATACACTGATGTTGATTGGGCTGGTAGTATTTCTGATAGACGATCTACCAGTGGGTATGTGTTCTCTTTTGGGAGTGCTGCAGTCACTTGGAGCAGCAAGAAACAGCCTACAGTTGCCTTGTCGAGCACAGAGGCTGAGTACAAGGGTGCAGCAATGGCTGCATGTGAGGTAGCTTGGTTGCATAAGCTACTCTATGATATGCATCAGTCTATAGATGGGCCAGTTGTCATTTATTGTGACAACATGAGTAGCATACACTTGGCAAAGAACCCAGTCTTTCATGCTAGAACAAAGCACATTGAGGTGCATTATCACTATGTGCGGGAGAAGGTTTTACTAGGTCTTATTGATCTAGTTTATGTCAGCACAGAGGATCAGGTAGCTGACATATTCACGAAAGCATTGGGCACAGAGAAGCTACGCAAGTTCAGAGACCTACTTGGTGTGCAAGAATTGGGATTGAGCTCGAGGAGGAGTGTTGAGATATTGAGCTCCACTCGCGATATGCCAGGGTGACCATTGTGTATTTATGTCACTGACTTGTTAGCTAGAGATGCGGTTGGTACACCGCCCATGAATAATAGCTGGATGACAGCTATCCTTATCTATGGCTCAGTTAGTATGCCACCTTAGTTAGTTGAGTTTGGTTTGAGACCCACATATAGGGTTCTTCTATTTCTTTGTACTAGAGTTCTTTTGGCTTTCACAACTAAGAAGAGGAAAACTATTTTCAGCCTCCACCTTTGTGTGTATTCCCCCATTTGTGCATGTGAGAAAGCCCCAAGTGAGACTCCTTCCCTCTCTCCCACTATCTTCACACTGTCATGTGGTTTGATGCACGTGAGTCAACATACCACACATCATTGCTTTCTTCTACACTTGTCACAGAATTGGTCATGTGCTACACCATAAACAAATGCTCATTTTTGTCATCACCCTATCTACTAGAGGATGCATAATTGCCTTTTGCTGCAATTTTCCATTCATAATGTCATTCTGCTTTTTGTAGGAGTCTTTAGCCATATGACCCATTTTACTATAGTAGTAGCATTCAACATTGCTGTTTGCATTTTGGCCTCTCTGCCATCCACCACGACCTCTTTGGCTCCCCTTGCTTCTAGAGTTAGCACGTCCTCCTCCAAAAGACTGGTTTTCTTGAGTTTGCTGCATATTTTGATTTCTACCACGGCCTCCAGATCGGCCTCCTCTACCTCTGCCTCTACCTCTTCCAGCATTTGAGTAGAAGACAGTTTCTTTTGAAGTTCCTCCTGAAGAAGATGCACCACCATTTCTCTGCTCTTCAAAAATTAGAAGAGCAAACAACTCCTCAAAATCAAGAAATTTTTCATGGACGGCAATGGATGTCCAAAACTATGCATAATGCTTTCCTAGACCATTCAAGGTCACAAAAACCAAATCAGCGACCCAATGGAAGCAAGTGCATCTGTAATTTTCTTCACCTTCATGTGGTAGTCATTGATGCTCATATTTTCTCTCTGCACATTGTGCAACTCCTGCTTGAGCTGCATTTTCCTGGCTTGTGTATTTGTGCTGTACATTTTTGCCAAAGTATCCCATGCTTCCTTTGGCGTACTTGCATCCTGAATATGCACAATCATAGAATCTGAAATACTGATAGATAGCCAGTACATAACTTTTTTGGCTCTCTCATGCCATCCTTTAAATGCCTACATTTCCTGTTGATTGGGAACATTAGGAAGAACTGGTTTTCTTCATTTCCTATAATGAACTCCCAATAGCCTTTTCCCATAAGGAAATTCATCATTCTAAACTTCCATTCTTGGAAGTTGTTCTTATCAAGCTTTTCAGTGACAATCTATGAAAGAGAATCAGACGCCATTACAGAACATTGCAAAAAAGACTGTCACTACAAAAAACCCAGCTTCTGCCTCACAGGCAAATCTGCAAAACTGAGGAAAGTGGTATTTGACCACACAGTCACTTCCTAGTGACGATTTTGCATGACCAGGCAATAAGGATGACTCTGTAACTCCCAATATCTCTATGCACAGGCATACGATGCAATTTTTGCGGCAACTTTTCACTGACCTCCAGAGCAGTGGTCGCACAGCAAAAATAGGGCCTTTTTTTGAGTGCTTGCAAAGAACTTCTGCCTTCAAAATGGGCCCCAAAATGGCCTCAAATCAGAAAAATAAAGTCACCTATTTCTTTGTACTAGAGTTCTTTTGGCTTTCACAACTAAGAAGAGGAAAACTGTTTTGAGCCTCCACCTTTGTGTGTATTCCCCCATTGTGTATGTGAGAAAGCCGCAAGTGAGACTCCTTCCTTCTCTCCCACTATCTTCACATGGTATCAGAGCCTGGTTCGTGGTAAGGAGCTCAAGAAAGCAAACCAAGTTTGTGGTGTCCTGGTAAGAGGACCAGTGTTGCTTTCCTTTTTCAAGTTTGGGAGCAAATCTCTGCAAGTAGCATAGCCAGAAGTGCAAGAGTGCACTGTCTCAGATTGAGACGCCCTACGCGATGTGGCGAGAGGGTAGTATATGCCCTTTATTTTTCTGATTCGAGTCCATTTTGGGGCCCGTTTTGGAGGCGGAAGTTCTCCGCAAGCACTGAGAAAAAGGCCCTATTTTTGTTGTGCGACCACTATTCTACAGGTCGGTGGAAAGTTGTCACAAAAATTGCATTGGATGCCTGTGTGTAGAGATATTGGGAGTTACAGAATCATCCTTATTGCCTGTTCATGCAAAATTGTCACTAGGAAGTGATTGTGTGGTCAAATACCACTTTTGTCAGTTTTGCAGATTTGCCCTTGTGAGGGAGAAGCTGTGTTTTTGCAGTGATAGAGTATTTTGCAGCGTTGTGCAATGGTGTCTGATTCTCTTTCACAGATTGTTACTGAAAAGCTTGACAAGAACAACTTCCAAGCATGGAAGTTTAGAATAACGAATTTCCTTATGGGAAAAGGCTATTGGGAGTTCATTACAGGAAATGAAGAAGAACCAGTTCTTCCTAATGTTCCCAATCAACAAGAAATGCATGCATTTAAAGGATGGCATGAGAGCCAGAAAAGTTATGTATTGGCTGTCTATCAATATTTCGGATTCTATGATTGTGCATATTCAAGATGCAAGTATGCCTAAGGAGGCATGGGATACTTTGGCAAAAATGTACAATACAAATATGAAAATACATCTCAAGCAGGAGTTGCACAATGTGCAGAGAGAAAATATGAGCATAAATGACTACCACATGAAGGTGAAGAAAATTCCAAATGCACTTGCTTCCATTGGGTCGCCAGTGGAAGATGATGATTTAGTTTTTGTGACCTTGAATGGTGGTCTAGGAAAGGATTATGCACAGTTCCAGACATCCATTGCCGTCCGTGAAAAATTTCATGATTTTGAGGAGTTATTTGCTCTTTTAATTTTTGAAGAGCAGAGAAATGGTGGTGCATCTTCTTCAAGAGGAATTTCAAAAGAAACTATCTTCTACTCAAATGCTAGAAGAGGTAGAGGCAGAGGTAGAGGAGGCCGCCATGGTAGAAATCAAAATATGCAGCAAACTCAAGAAAACCAGTCCTATGGAGGAGGACGTGGTAACTCTAGAGGCAGGGGGAGCCAAAGAGGCTGTCGTGGATGGCAAAGAGGTCAAAATGCAAACAGCAATGTTGAATGCTACTATTGTGGTAAAATGGGTCATATGGCTAAAGACTGCTACAAAAAGCAGAATGACATTATGAATGGAAAATTGCAGCAAGGCAATTATGCATCCTCTAGTAGACAGGGTGATGACAGAAATGAGCATTTGTTTATGGTGCAGCACATGACCAATTCTGTGACAAGTGCAGAAGAAAGCAATGATGTGTGGTATGTTGACTCAGGTGCATCAAACCACATGACAGGTCATGCAGAATGGATGCAGGATGCAAGGAAAATGGAAAGACTAGGATTTGTGGAGATTGGTGATGATACCGCACATCCTATTGTGCAGATTGGTAAAATTCCTTTGTCTATGCAGGATGGGAAAAAGAAATACCTGTCTGATGTATTTCATGTCCCGAACATCACCAAGAACCTGGTTTCTATTGGTCAAATGGTTGAGCAGGGCTTGCACGTCAGATTTAATCCTCATGGATGCTTTGTTGAGGATATGAAAAATAACGGTCGCTTGATAGCAAAAGGAAAGAAGAAGGGCAGGATGTTTATGTTGGATGTGGACATGCTTGAACTGAGTGCAGTAATGTTTGCACATGGGACTGGTGTAGTTGCAGATATTGATATCTAGCATAAACACTTTGGTCATGTTAATGTACAGTGACTTAAATCAATGCAGGCCCAAAATATTGTTGTAGGATTGCCTAAATTCAAGGTTGTAGAAATGCATAAGGTATGTGAAGCCTATCAATTTGGAAAACAGGCAAGGAAACCATTTCCTAGGCATGTTCAAGGAGTAAGAATCCATTGGAATTAATCCACTCTGATGTGTGGACTACTAAAGTTGCATCTATTGGAGGCTGTCATTATTTTGTCACTTTTATTGATGACTATAGCAGAAAAGTTTGGGTGTAGTTTATGAAAAAGAAAAGTGAAGTGCTTGGGCATTTCAAAGCTTTTAAATCTATGGTTGAGAAAGAAACAGGCCTGCAAATAAAATGCCTAAGGTCAGATGGAGGGGGAGAGTACCTCTCAAATGAGTTTGCAAGGTTCTTGCAGGAGCATGGCATGAAGTAGCAATATTCATGCAGTCATACCCCACAGCAAAATGGACTTGCAGAAAGGAAGAAAAGGCATATTGGAGAGGTATCTCCGACCATGCTAAATGAAAAAGACCTACCAGATTATTATTGGGTTGAAGCAGTTGCTACAACAGTTTACATAATGAACAGGACTCCCACTACAGCAATACATGGCATGATGCCAGAGGAGATGTATACTGGTAGGAAAGTAGATATTTCTCATTTGAAAATTTTTGGTTACATTGCCTATGTTCATGTGCAAGATGAGTTGAGGTCCAAGTTGGATCCAAAAGCTGAGAAGTGCATCTTTATTGGTTATGCTCTACAGCAGAAAGGGTATAGATGCTATAACCCTTCTACTCGTAAGTTTACAATGAGCAGAGATGTTTTTGATGAGATGAGTAGCTGGTATAAACCAATAAATGTGATTAATGATGTAGATGCACAAAATGGTAATGCTGTACAGAATTCACAGCAGCAATCACAAAATATCAGTGGACCTGCAGTGTCCTCTAGCAGTGGTTCACATCCTTCACCATGGACAGGGAGATTGAGATCAGGTGAATCTCCTCAAAGCAATGCAGATAGTGGTATGCAGGTATCACGAAAAGGAAATGAGAAGGTAGATCAGCCCATGTTTGATGTGAATGCAGGTCACTCTTATGTGGATGGTGAATCCAGTGGCTCAGAACAGAGCATTGATGATGAGTTGGGTATTCCTTCTGTTGTTACACCTGGAGTAAGGAAGACCAGGGATGTTTTGAGAGCACCTGGTAGTGAGCCTATTTTGCACAGGTTTACCAGAGTCAAGTATCCTGTGGATAGGCTGAAATATGATGGATTTACATTCACTATGCCTATATGGTCAAAATGATACAAGAACCAAACCCACTTCTTTTGAGCAAGCCATGGGAAAAGAAAAATGGGAGAAAGCCATGGATGAAGAAGTGGATGCCTTGGAAGCAAATGCTACATGGAAATGGGTGCCTTTGCCTAAAGACAAGAATGCAATTGGCTGTAAGTGGGTTTATAAGGTCAAGCACAATGCAGATGGTTTTGTGAACAAATACAAGGCAAGATTAGTTGTCAAGGGGTATGCACAGACATATGGCATTGATTATGAAGAAACATTCAGTTCGGTTGCAAGGATGGCAACCATAAGAGTAGTCATTGCTATGGCTACATCAAAGGGATGGTCTTTACATCAGATGGATGTAAAGAATGCCTTCTTGCATGGTGATTTGTAAGAAGAGGTCTTTATGGAGCAGCCACCAGGTTATGTTCATGTTGTTCATCCTGAGTTTGTTTGTAGGTTAAAGAAAGCCTTGTATGGCTTGAAGCAAGCACCTAGAGCATGGTCTAACAAGATAGGACAATATCTTGTCACTATTGGCTTTCAGATTTCCAAGGCAGATTTCTCACTTTATGTGAGAAAAACAGAGAAATGTATTATGCTGCTTGTCATTTATGTTGATGATTTGATCATCACAGGTGATAGTGATGAAGATATGCTTCATGTGAAAATGCTATTGAAGCAGAAGTTTGAGATGAAGGATTTGGGAGAGCTGCATTATTTCTTGGGCATTGAGGTGATTAGATCACCAAGTGGGATACAGATCTTGTAGAGGCAGTATGGATTGGACATGCTATCCAAATATGGGATGACAGGCTATAAGCCTATTTCAGTTCCTTTGGAGCAGAATGTGAAGCTGAGCACAGATGCAGGTGAGCTTCTGGATGACCCTACTATGTACAGATGCATAGTAGGAAGTTTGATTTATATGACTTTTACCAGGCCAGATTTGAGCTATGCTGTTGGATTGGTAAGTCAGTTTATGCAGGCTCCAAGGAAACTGCATTTGGATGTAGCTAGATGCATACTCAGGTATGTGAAGTCCACATTGCAGTATGGACTATTTTATGTCAGCACAGAGGATCAGGTAGCTGACATATTCATGAAGGCATTGGGTGCAGAGAAGCTGCACAATTCAGAGACCTGCTTGGTTTGCAGGAATTGGGATTGAGCTCAAGGGGGAGTGTTGAGATATCGAGCTCCACTCGTGATATGCCAGGGTGACTATTGTGCATTTATGTCACCGACTTGTTAGCTGCAGATGCGGTTGGTACACCGCCCATGAATAATAGCTGGATGATAGCTATCCTTATGTACTCTAGTTTGTGGCTCAGTTAGTATGCCACCTTAGTTAGTTGAGTTTGGTTTGAGACCCACATATAGGGTTCTCCTATTTCTTTGTACTAGAGTTCTTTTGGCTTTCACAACTAAGAAGAGGAAAACTGTTTTCAGCCTCCACCTTTGTGTGTATTCCCCCATTGTGTATGTGAGAAAGCCACAAGTGAGAGTCCTTCCTTCTCTCCCACTATCTTCACATAGAGGTGATTTACAAAAGACAAAACATATGATATTATTTTTGGAGTATTACTCTAGGCAGAGAACCTCAAAATTTGACCAAGTGATGACAAACAAAAATTCAAAAGACAAAGTGCTCAAAAAGCATAGTCTTTATTTTCAAAGTTTGATTCTTCATTTGCTGATGGAGTTCTTCCTTCAGCCAGATTTGCTTTGTTGTTGAAGTAGCCCTTCTTCACAAGAAATGCTTCATTCTTTTTGGAGTTGTTCTTGTTCATGGAATAACACATTCCCTTTTCCAATTGTAGCCAAAGGAACTTAATAAGCAAGATACATTTGAAGCATTTCCCTTGTGCACCAAATACTATAAGAAGATGATCCCAAGCTTCATGTGAAGTTTCAAAGCCATCAATGTGGTAAATGTATGAGCCACTTAATTCCAAATCAATGATAGCAAGAGCCTTCTTGTCTTTGATCAACCAATTAGCTTCTTCTTTTGTAGACTTCTTTTCCTTTCCATTCACAACATTCCATATCTCTTTTTTCATAAGCATAAACTTAGCTTTGTTTGCCAAGTATGGAAACTAGTTCCATCAAACTTCTCTACTTGCTTGGGCTTAGTCATGTTTATAGTTCAAGTACTCATCAAAAGAGAATCACATAGTCATCATTCTAAATGCAAAGTATAAGGACACTTATGAGCTCCATGACTGAGTTCTACTACTCAAGTACAATCAAAGCAATGAAAGTTTGTAGTAAATAATGGAAGCCCCAAACTTAAAGTGATTGCTCAAACCCTTTGACCAAAATATGCAGAATTCTGTCAATAGAGCCCAGGGTAGATTGGAGGGTGCAATTTCCATAGCTCATAGCTCTATTTTAGAGGATTTTTATGCAGGAAGAAAGGCCTTATACTAGAGAAGGTCCTCCACCAAGGAAGCGCGCAATGTTGTGCCAGGTTGCCATGTAGAAACTTGACAAATTCGACTGGTCTTTTGTCTATTGCACCTCCAAAACTTGACCAAACGGGCTCAAACTTCATCAGTAGCTTGCCTATAGTGTCGTCCAACTCGAGCTCAGAGGAATTTACAAATGGGTAACCATAGAGGCGGCATTATGCAATGCATCAGCGAGTGAAGTTTGTGTCGGCATTGCACGTACAGGACATATCTATCTAATTACTTGCAGCTGGAGGGTTGCCCATACAAGAGGAGCCTACAGCTCAGAGGATTTGAACAATGGTCGTGTATAATGGGAGAACTGAGCTCTCATAGATTTGGGAAAGAAAGAGGAAAATGGAGATGATGAGGAAGCTTTGAAAAACTAGTAGTTCATGCTAGAGAGAGCATCTAATGCTAGGCTAGGCTAGATCTAGAACCTAAAGCTCTAATACCAAATGTAGAATCCCGTGGGATAGAATAGATGCATTTTGGAAGAGGAGTGAGAGCACAAGATGAAACCAAAAATGTAGTTCACTATCATGGATTGTGAGAGAGGTGACTCTCTCTTATAGAAAGGGGGAGAAGGTAGCACCTTCCCTACATAAGTGGCAATCAGCCCCTACATCAGTGGAAATCAGCCCCTACATCAGTGGGACTGGCCTAAATCAAAGGAACCTCCCATGTGGGGGCCTTTGGCTTACATCATCACTTAGGTAACACACTAGACACATCATAGCACTTGATGTGCCTCTACAACACACACAAACACACATGTGATGCCCCTAGATGCACACATGCACCATAGAGCAAGCCCTTGATTACACTTATCCCAACATGCATATGTCTACCTCATGGGTAGTCCTCCCCTCAAGGTTATTGCAGATTTGTTGCCATTTCTACAAAGGCCATCCCTATTATTTGCATGGCATGACATAACCGACATCCCACCCATGCAGCTGATCATTCCATCGCACCAGCAAAAAGAAGTGTCGGAAGATGACAAGGCCTATCTCACATCCAACTTTTACCCTGGAACCTCCTTTTGAACCTTAAACTCCTTCTAAACCCTACCACCCCCAATGAAGGCGAAAGCCTTCATTACCTCAATCATGATGATACATGTTTCTTTTACACATGCATGCAATTTGTTTGCTTACCACACTTAAGCCTACGTCTCTCACCGGAACACGATTCGAGGTCCTAAGCTACACAGATACTACAACCGACAACCCCACAATATCTATAGGTGATAAAAAGCCTCGGAACCCTGCATACTGAGAGAACCTAGCTCTTCCTACGATAGTAGTAGGAAAGAACCAACAGATAGCATGCCACGGGCCACTCAGATGAGTCAGGGTTGGAAGATCACCAGCAATAGGAGTTCATGATGTACCAGGACGTGTTTGAACAGTTAGCCATGTATACACTTGCACCACACACCATCACCCAAACCCTCCAAATGCACTTTGATGCACTCCGTGCACAAAACCTCACCTTCCACCTAGACCTCACTACTCCACTATTACCCAATGCCCTTCAAACCATCCTCTGTTGTAATCCCGACCATTACTGCCCCATCTTAGCCATGTATTTTTCTCTTGACCTTCAGGCCACATCCCTATCTCTTCTTCGCCCCTCTGATCTCCAAACGTTATCCTCCCAACCCATTCTTCTCAATTTTCAAGGCTGGTGCCGCATCACTGAGTCCCTTAATTATCCTACGGATGATGAAATGATGCAACTCGCAAAACCCGAGGAACTCATGCCATGGATCTGTACTCCAGAAAGTCTGCACGTAGACATAATGTGGATGCAGACCTACGGCCACGAGTCTCCACAATCCAAGCTCAAGGACACCTTGCAGCCTACCAGACCACCACCTACCATCCCCTCAGAATAATAATACTCTTTAATCGGGTTTTAATCGGGTGCTACAAGTTCTCCAAGAGTCACTCGAGTCATTGGTGAGCAATTTTGAAACAATTCACGTAGCATACCCTAAGGAAATCACCGAGGATGAAGAACAAAATGCAATCATTCTCTTTCATGCCACTTCCCCCCTGTAGATATTCCATTACCACCTCCATTAGATCCCACCCAACCCACCCAACAAGCTACCCAACCTCCTCTCCCTTGGACAACACTGCCTGAGTACTCGTCTAATGCCTCCAACACCACCACCGCATAGCATGGACCCTCCCCGTCCATCACCTCCAACGCTTCACTCTTCTTCATTCCATATTGCAAGTAATGAAAGTATTCTAAGTTTGTGTCCACTCTTTCCTTTCCTTTCAGCTTTCCAACAAGACCTACAAATAGCCCCTATTGGCTACTCCTCTTACACCGAGGACCACTCAAACCATCCCCCCCCCCTCAACCCATGCTTGACCCTTCTCCCATATGCACCTCCCCCAAACAAACCTACAAGTCATTCAAGAGGCGGTGGGCCCTTTTGGGCAAAATTTTCCCCCCTCTCAGCTTGTTATAGGTCTGCCCCCTCCTCCTCTCTGGTCTAGCTCCATTCTCCCTCCATTTTTCAAACATGGGAATACATTTGGCATCTTCTCTGCCCCCTCCTGCTGTGGTCCACTCTGTTTCTCCCTCTCCAGCACCTCCTGTAACAGCTGTCCATTCTCTCTCCACTCCTAGCTATAGCACCTCCTATAGAAGCAGGCTGCTCATCCCGCTCTGCTCTTTCTTCCTCCATTGCTAGCTATAGTAACTCCTATAGTGGCTGCTCATCCCCCTCTGCTCTTTCTCCCTCCATTCCTAGCTACCACACCTCTTAGAGTAGCTGCTCATCCCCCTCTACTCTTTCTCCCTCCATTCCTAGCTACAGCACCTCTGGGAGCTTCTCTCAAGCTTCAATTGCACCCTCTATACCTTCTCCCTCTCTCTCCCTCTATCGGAGCTGCTCTCTCCCTCTAAGCTACACTTTCTAGTCCACTATTGCTGTTGTGACCTCTGTACAAGCATGGTGAGGAGACCATACATGTACTCTGTGTCCCACAAGAGCAAAAATGCACTGGGTGAATGGGTGCCTTGCACCTACAGCTTGAATGATTGGATAGTCATGAGAGAATCTACTAAGAGTCCACATAAGCTTCCCAAGAGCAAAAGAGGTGATCTTTTGCATGAATGGAAGGGCCACATCATGAAGTTCAAGCTTGGGAAGAAAGGATTGCTTGCAAAGGTGCAACACATCTACATGGGGAAGGACGTGCGCCTTCCTCCGTCAAGAAATCAATCGATAATACCATCGCATTGTAAGTCTACATTTTGTGTAAGATTTTGAAGTGTAATGAGTTAGCTTGAAATTGTATTTTGAAATAGAACCAGTGTAATGAGTCAGTTTGAAATTGTATTTTGAAATAGCACTTGTGCATAGAAGATGTATTTCCTTCAGACTTTGAGGAGTGGGAACCAGTCGAGTGCTTCTTAGGTAAGTTTAATGCCATTCATGAGGATTTAGGAAGGCAAATGCATGCTAGAGAGAAGTCCTCTGCTTTGAAACAGAGAAATATCTATTGGTATAATGCCAAGTACATTACTCCAAGGAGGGCATTAGGCTATGGCCATCTTTAATGCATTGCAACGCCACAACTTGAAGACATGAATGGCAGCATGGTGGACACAAGAACAATGCAATCATAAAAGGAAAAGATTGCAAAGGATGTGGGCATGGCCATGAAGTATACATTGGCTCTAAATGGGGAAGGTTGTCTTGGTTTATGCCTTTGCACATTTTTGCTTCTTGTTTTCATAATATCTAGATGCACAAAACAAAAACCATGTGGTCACGCAAGTGCCTACATGAGAATGCCCTTGAGGAATCGCTTGGGGTGAATTGGGGAAGCAAGTTAGGTGAACAAAAGGGTGATCTGTTTCAATGCCATGTATGTAAGGACAATGTGGTTGTCAAGTACCACATCTCCCACCAAATGTTATATTTTGCTTTCCAATATAGGCACTGGAAGAAAACAGGTGACAATTGGCTCCCCCTTGACTCTAACGATGATGATAATACAGGGGTAAGTTTATGTATTGGTTCTCATTTACGAGATGTTAAGAATGTGACTGTCACATCACAGTGGACTCTCAGGGATGTGCGGGAACACCTATTGGCCATGGAGGATGGCATGTCTGAGTCCTTTCACTTTACCTTAAATGGTGAAAAGGTAGGAAAGCGTGCAGAGAAGCTCGTGCATAGTGCCACTTTTATTCTTCCTGAAATATTGAAGATTGTCTAGAAAATGTGGGGTGGAACAATTGTGGATTTTGACATTTTCCAATTAATAGTGGTGCAATTAATTTTGATGTTTTGAATGGTTTTGTTTCATGTCAATGTCAAGTTTTTCCCAAAAATTTTATAATTCTTTTCATTTTTTAAGTTTAGAACATTTGGGTATATATAGGTTATAAAGTTACTTTAGCTTCAAAATTTCACTATCATAGCCATAGTTCTCCTAGCTACCAAACTACCATGGATCTTGCTAGGTCTGCCTTCCATGATTTCATCTCCCATACTCCATTAATTTATAGAGAGGAGGAGTTATTTCCAGTCTTTGATAAGAGCATAGATGTCCTAGGCACCTACTTGGGATCCCGAGATGATTTTGAAGACCTCATCAAGTACATGCAAGACTACATCGCGAGTTTTGCATATCAACTTAATGAGTCTACAAAAAGATGGGTCCCAATTGATTATTTGAAGTACTTGTTCAATCAAGAACCCAGGTTCGTGAAGCATTTAGATTGCTTTCGAGCCTAGCTCACACCCCTAGGGTTTAGGGAGGTGGACACTAATGACCTCCTAGCATGTGGAGTCATCAAAAACACATGAAATAGGTTCTCCTGGGAAATGACCTTTATTTTCCTTCTCTAGGAGGGACAAATGGAAGAGGAGGCCTCAACCTCAAGCCCTAACCTTGCCCTTGCCCTTTCTGATCCTCTTATTTCTATAGATGAGCCCAACATCTACAATGAAGAGCCCATAGATGAAGAAGCTGAGGAGCGGGAAGCTGCATTGGCCCTGAAAGTGCCAGCGACCTCCTGAAACCCATTCTACTTCTCAAATTCCATCCACCTTGGGCACCACCTCTGTTGACCCCGCAACAATGATATGGTTTCTTGCTCCCCTTCTTGTCGATGGAGAACAATACCTCTTTCTCCATGACATAGAGGTTATGTTTGGTCTCTAGGAGGATGAAGCTCTTGGTATCCTATGTGGATACGAGGTGGACACGACTATGCAAGAACCTGGGTTTTTGGGAGTAGATGATTCAATAGAAGAGGTTCTTGCTTTAACACTAGACCAAATCAAAGATGCAGAGACGTCAATCTACTCCGACCTACCTGATGTTCCAAAAGAAGCGTCCACATCTCACTCCAGACAGCAGGAGGCCTCTGGATCCATCCTCATTGACAAAGAGGAAGGGATTGAGCATGATCAATGCCTTTGGAACCAATTTTCAAGGTATGGCAGCAACGACAATAGCAATGACTCTCTATCGACTAGGTTTAGAGCTAGGAGTGTATTTGGGAATTCAAAGCCCAATGTTCTTAGTGTTTTAGAAAAGAGAGAAAGGCTCTAAATCCTTATTGTATAGAAATTTTATTTTATATGAATAGAGCTATACTTTTTATACAGTGCCCCATTTTGTGTTCTTTTACAAAATTTATTTTATACTGTCATTGTATTTTGTAACTTTAATTGTTGTTGGCATTAATATTTTCTTTCACTATTCTGTTCAAAAGCATGCGATCAGATAAATATTTGCGCTATAATGGTCATTTCTGAGCAATCCAGTAAGAATCTCACCGCGCGGCAGAAGGCAAATATGTTCGGCATCATGCGGGGAGCCCAAAAATGGCAAAACCTTCTATGGCGCGTATGGGGCCTGTTTGACTTGGTAGCGGGTTTTGCCATTTTTGGGCTCCTCGCGTGATGCCGAACACATTTGCCTTCTGCCGCACGGTGAAAAAACATCATTTGACCACTCAAATTCACACTGAACTTGCATAAACTGGTGGAAAGCATCACATATGTATAATAACATGAGAGTAGTAATAGAACATAAAAATATCTTTTATTCATTGGCCTCAAAGGGCAGAGATTTACAAAATGATTCAGGTTACACCAAATAAATCTAAACAACATCTAGGGCCTAAGGGAGGGATCGGAGTGGATAAGCTTGGTGAGTGCAAGGTCCTTGTCTATCACTGTTACGCTTTTGGCATGGATAGCACATAAGTTTGCATCTTCAAAAAGACCTACTATCATCTGCTCCGTTGCCTCTTGAATTGCTCCCATAGCGCTTGAAGTGAAATGCACATCACTCTTGTAATGCTGTGCTATTTCACATACAACACACTGGAAGGGTGCACGGGGAATGAGATTGTCCACAGTGGTTTGGAACTTGCGGATCTCTTGAAGTGCCTTCACTCCTAATTTTTTGCACCTCTTAATCTTTGGGGGACCCTGCACTAGCCTTTGGACATGTCTCCATGGCCGCTTGTCCGCTTTGAACTTCTTTCGCCTCTCCTCCCTTGCAACCACCTCTTCAGACTCCTCTTCCTGTGTCTGCTGGGTCATTTGAGGTGGCCTCTCGTGCCTAGGGGTCCGCTTTGTCCTTGGTCTCTTTTCCTTTTCATGAGGCTGTGAGACAGTAGGCTGAGGGTCTTGCTTACCTCGTACTAGAGGCTCCTCATATCTAATCATCTCGAGGCACAGAGGGTTGATGGTGCTCTTCCATGCGGTCTGCTTGGTTGAAGGATGGGGCCAAGGTTCATTATATCTGCGAGCCTGCCAAATACTTCCTCTTGTTGTGGCCCCTGTAATCTCTCCATCTCCTCTCTTTGCCTTTCTTGCTCCCCTTTTTTGTCTAGATGCTCCATGCTAGGGCCCCACGGAGGAGGGAGGGGCAGTTGATCAGGATTGAGTGGACTATTTTGCCCCTCTCGGGAGACCTCTCTACTTCCATGATTAGTTGTGTGGAAGGACTGAGAGGACCCCTCATCGTGCTTGGATCCTTCATCGTGCTAGGATTCCTCATGGTGCTGAGATCCCTGGGATCCCCCACGAGAGTCGGATGGTGGGGACTCACGTTGCTTGGACTTCTGATGAGGAGAACCACCTTCAGATCCTTGGTGATCATTGCCCTCTTGGCCATTGGGGCTTGCAGTGTGTTTAGAGGCCATGGCATTGTGAGGAGGACAACGGGTAGCATCTAAACGGTATCTAGTGGGTCTAGCAATTTAACTCGTGCCATAGAAATGAGGGATTTTAGGTTTTTTAAGTGCTTTATATAGTCTTTTTTAAAGCACTTTAGGGTTTTTCTTTAAAATTAGGGTTTTTTGAGTGCACCTCCTCCCCCCCAGTCTTTTGTCGCCAGTTTGGTAATACTTGATCTTCACCACCCTCCCTCCCAACCCACTCACCTGTCCACCCTGCCATGTTGCACATGCAATTCTGCAATTTCCAAACAAATTTGTGAATTTTGGAATCTATAGTTGACTCAAAATAGTGTTAACTTTATTCATCAAACATTTTACATTTGGGGCTCTCTTAGGACCCAACACCTCCCTTGTCTGACTCTATGTTGCAACCAAAGTGCAACCCCTTGGCTCCCTATTGAGGACTTCCAAGTAGCACATCTCCTTGTCTTCTTGACATGTTGAACTGCTTTTGTGAGACTTGAGACCTCTACCTTATCACGCTTGAGAGTCCTGGCCTCTAAACATTTATAAAACCAATCGAACATTTCATGTAGTGCATTGCTTCACGTGATACCACCCCCATGCCATGTATTCTTGAAGTATGCTACCTTTGCTCTGTAGTGTGATTTCTCCATTCCTTCAGTATTCCAAATGGACATAGGGTCCCATTGCTCCACAAACCATGGTGCATGTGTGTAAAGAATATGCTGTAAAGAAAAACGTTGTATTAGAATCATAAACTGACTCAAGTTTAAAGCACAAAATTTCAACCTAAGGAGGATTACCATGTAATGTGTAATATGTGACTTCCCCCCATGCTTCTACCATCAATGATATAAATTCTCCCAATGCTGTCCTGAATCTCTCATAATAAAGCTCATCTATTTTATTTGACCTTGTCTAAGCAACTTTATAAATGCATCAAGCTTTGTCCACAGTTTTGCTCTCAAAGTAGCAATTCACAGATGTGAAGCTTGATTTGTGGTGCACTCACACAAATCTTTCTAGTACTCCCAACCTAGGGTGCTTTGAGCCAATGTATGTTTTTCTTTATTAGCATTGTGGTTGGACAAGAACCTCCTTGCCTTTCCTCCACCCATGGACACTTTAGTAGGAAGATTTTTTGTCTTTCTTGATTGTTTCTTGTCCTGCTTAAGCTTCACATTGCCTCCATGATGTCCCATTAGTGAGAGTAGTTCTTCAGCCTTTGCAATGCATTGTGCAGATACTTACTGTGGCCTCAAATTCCAAGCAGAAACTAGATGGAGATAGAGTAACTTATCAAGTATACGTAGTTCAGCATGCAAAGTACACACAAGTACCTACTCCAATGGAATTGGTAGAATGGGATCCCACTTAGGATCCTTTTTATGATGATCAGGGGCTGCACTTTGGTTGTAAGAAAGGATGCCATTTTCCCACTGTAGGCTTCCCTTTTGCATCTTCTTAGAGTGGGTGCAATACAAGCATGTCCATTTTGCATCTGCACCTGTATCACAACCATACAAGGACTTGAGGGTCTTCAAATCACCAGCTAGATGCCATTCAACTTGAAACGTTCCATGCCCATCCACAATTAATGTTTGCCCTGCCTCTTGTCTTTGAATAATTGACGAGATGCCGGTTCTCTCCAAAACCCACTTCAATATCTCGTGGCACTTCTTTGGGGTCTCAAAGGCTACAAGCCACCATATGTCCTTATAAGATTGGACTAAGAAACCCTGCTCAACTTCCTCATCCCCTTGAGCAAAATCCAAGGCATCATTCATAATACAAATGCTCACCCTCTCTAGCTTGTGCTCTTTTACCAACTGAGCTTCATCCATTTTTATAACAAATACTAGCTTGCCATCTATACAATGAAAGAGAAATTCAGTAAGGATATAGAAATCAGAAGAAATAAAGTTGAATGTGAAGAGGGAATTTCTCTTACCTTCTTGTCTCATCCCATAGAATTTGACCATGGCTCTCTACAAATTCTCTACATCCACGTAAACATTATTGAAAGCATTGATCTCAAACATTTGGATGCTAGATTTCTTTTTACTCTTCCAAGTCATTGTGCCACTTACACAATGGTATCCTCCAAGCTTTTCTCTAGCACATTGGTTTGTTTCTTGACATGCAAGCCTTACAGACCACGGTGTTGGCAATGGCATTGTAGATCTCTTATACTTTTCCTCCATAACAAACTTGAAAATTTTAGAAATAGAGTTGTAAGCTTCACAACTTACACCAGTAGCATCACAAGCTCCAAGCACCTCCTTTTCTTGGACGAGGCCCTTGAAATCCTTCATTACCTCTCTAGCAACTTATTTACATAGCCCTTTTTGTCTAGGGTCCAACACTTCCATGACATCACTTGGCTTTATTAAACTTCTTAGAACATATGAAGGATCACTATCATCCATTTCCATTGTTCCCATCACATCCTCCATGAAATTCCTAAAGTAGAGTACACATGAGTCTTAGTGGAAAGAATGCAACACCACAAATATTTTGGGGTAAGAAATTTCATTGAAAATTTAGGGAACTAACCTTGCAGCCCGTATTCTCCTCTTTCGGGCACCACTATTGGTTGACAATCCATCCATAGATTGCAATTGTTTTTTGCTCTCCTTTAGTCCCAAAGTTGTTCCCTTCAACTTTTGTACTCATTCTATCGACTTCTCTCGTTCCTTCTCCACAGCACGTTGAACTTGGCCATAGATAGACCTTTCCAAATCTTGTTTGCTTTCAGCAAGCTTCTTGATTAATTCTTCCAATTCATGTCGCTCCAAGTCCAGTGCATGTGATTTGTCACTAAGTTCTTTGTTTTGCAATTGGAGATCTTGCATACTATTATGCATTGCCACAATAGTAATATTTCTCAAATGTGCAAGTTCTTCTGCTTGGGCTCTCTGCACCTCGCTTGCTTGCAAAGACAATGTCTGAGAATGGTTCAATCGATTGCAATAACCGAGCAATCCAGCATGTCCCTTGCCAACAAACCAAACAACATCATGCACTATATGAAAAGGAGGACTCATTTGGGTGGCAGGGTCTAAAGGATACAAGTTTTCATCCACCCAAAGGTCAAGATGCTTCTTCCCTTGCAATCGAAGACTGTGGAGCACACTTTGAGGAGTTCCACTATATCCCAAACAACGTATGCTTGCATATTCTACCTCCAGTTGTAGGTTCACATGGTACTTGTTGGATATGCCCTCGAATGGTGCCATGAGTACTTAAAGAGAAGAGTATCAGTGATGCAGGCTAAAATGTAGGGGAGAGCTGGCAAAGATGGAGCAGTGAAAGGGAGAGAGTAGCAAGGAAGAGGGAGGAGGAGAAGCAGATGAGGGCAAGAGGAAGAGGAGGAGAAGAGTAGGGCAACGTGTGTAGAAGGAGGGGAAGGAGCTGTTGTAGAAGGGAGGAGGAGGGGAGAGATGCTACAAGAGGGAGGAGGAGGGGAGAGATTCTACAGGAGGGAATTGCAGAGGAGAGGGATCGTAGGAGGCTGGAGAAGGAGGGGAGAGGAAGGAGGGAGGAGGAGCCAGAAGGAGGAGGAGGGGAGAGGGAGGAGGGAGGAGGAGGAGCAAGACAGAGGAGGGGAGAGGGGGAGGGAGGGGGAGGGAGGGAGAGGGAGAGGGAGAGGGAGGAGGAGGGAGGGAGTTAGGGAGGGAGGGAGAGAGGGGAGGGAGGGGGAGAGATTCAAAATTTGAAATTGAAATTTCAAAAAGTGGCCCCCTCCCCTCATTGATGGGGGGAGAGATGGGCTCAAATGTGGGCTTAACCCACCTAGGTTGGGCTGGTTAGGCCTCTTTGGGACCCTCCAAGCCCCTTGCATTAGCCCACTAAGCATTCCCTAATCCATTCCTTATGAGGCCCTTTTGAGACCCCAATTCTCCCCTAATGGCACTCTTGCACTCACCGACTGTGCTACCTGCAGAGATTTGCTCCCAAACTAGCAAAACTGATCCTCTTACTAGGACACTGGGAATTTGGTTTGCTTTCTTGAGCTCCTTACCATGAACCGAGCTCTGATACCATGTGAGTGACTGGGGCAGAGTCATTTCTCTTTCTTGTAGTTCTTTTTTGATGATTATAGCCAATGTGGAATTTTACATTTTCGGCCTAAAGAACCATCTAGTTTCTTTGTAAAGAACATGACTAAGTGTTGGACCTAGTCTTGTTTTAGCTTCCTACTCAACAAAACAAATGTGTAGAGTGGAAGGGATTGATTCTTGCTGCACTTAACCCCCAGGATTGTGGATAGGAATTGTGCTTCTTCCTTGAGGCAATGGTCATGGATTGTGCGAAGCAATATGCCATCTCTATGGGTCAGTGTGCCCTTGGTGAGGAGAGACTATACTTCGATAAACTTTGCATCGATGGGCCATTTAGGGTATTTGGCACCTTGTGTTGGTAGTGAGAAAGCCCTTTGAATGAGTGTATTATTGAGGATAATGTTTAGTGGCCTCTGATGTATAGTGATTGCACCATACTTGCCAACCTTTGTGTTGCTGGAGTGGTAAGAATGGAGAAAGTCCTTGATGTATGTGGTCATCGTAGCACTGTCCTACAAGGATTTTAGGTTCTCATGCAAACTGCCTAGAACCCTTTGCTCTAAGTAAGATGTTGCTTCTTGGGAAAGAGCATGATTCAATGTGGGTGGCCAAACAAGTTCCAGTGACTGGGCCCCGTCAATGGTTGTGTAGGCCATTGGTGACTAGGGTGGCATTTTTTCTTCTTGGTCATGCACTAAATCCTCTTCGGAGCTATCGCTCTAGGCCACGAATGTCTATGGTCACCATGGTTGAGAGGATGTAGATGGCTATGAACTCTGGAGGGGGTCTCGTGGTTGAGGTGGTGGGCTCTTTCTATGCATCCTCTTTAGTGGAGTTTCTTCTGAACCTACATCCATGTGCATGTGGTGTACCATTGATCATTAGATTGGTTGGCATGTCGGTATGACCTTTCTGTGTGTGTGAGAGAGATCTTATTTTTATACATGCTTTGAGAGTGTGGAATGAAAGTGTGTGGTACAATTATTCATGCAATCATCTATGTGTCTAAGCGAAAGCATGTGAGTGCATGTGACCTAGTAGCTAGGTATGGAGTAACTATATGCTTTATTATTGGGATTTTCATAGGGCAGCTAGAACTCAAGCATCGCTTCTGAGCCCTAGGTTAAAATCAATTGATGCTACCTATATGTGCGAAGATGTACATATGCAAGTGAGTGCTCGTGATACAATCTTATCCTAACTAAGGAAGAATTGGTTTCCAAAATCTTCATTTTTATCGGGGATGGCTTGCGTGTTGATGTAGTAGTGCTTCAACCAGCTCCCGTTTATTGTTGTGTTGAATTGGACTCCATCCAATGTTTCTAGCAGCACAGCTCTGATAACATTCATCTTTCATACTCGATAGGGTCACCTAGATACTTCAGTTTTCCCTTGTGTACTTAAGAATTGTATAACATGACTAAGTCGCCTTCCTTGATGTCTATTTCGGCACTTCTTGAAGATCAACATCTGATTGTGTTGAAGTAGCCTGATATGTGTCATGTGTACTGGGTGGCATAGTTACATTTACTAATTTGTTAGGCTCTTCTTGACTTTGTTTTTCTGAAGTCCCTTGATCGAGCTTCATCCATACATGTGGCTTATATTTTTGAAACTTCTTACGTTGGTAACTGTGGGGTAACTTTTCCACTGGTAAGGTGTTTCCAAGAAAGGGTTCATTTGCTACACATATTCCTTCCAGTCCCTCAAGGGACCATTCAAGAGGTGGTGGTTCTAATTTTGAGGGAGCTGACTTTGCAAGATACAATTTGACGATCCTTGTTTGGACTCATTTGAATTCATTGAAGTGCTTGGCCTTGGCTTTTCTGTGATTTCCTCCTTTAGCTTTCTTGCTGGATCTTCTGCTGTTATTCAACTTTGGAGGTTGAACTTTTGGGAGCTCAACTACCATTAGGGCATGCAGAATGGCTAAGTCATTATCAAAGATTTGATCTTCAATTTTAGCATTCTCAGCCTCTATTTCAAGATCCCAAGGAAAATTTGAGTCATCATTGGTATGGGTACCTTCTTCAGGTTCATTATCCCACTCAAGGTCAGCCATAAAGAATGGCATCTCTAGATCAATTTTGGTTCTCCATGTGGCAGTGGAGGATCTACCTATAACACCTTAGCATCTATCTATGAGAAGATGGGGCCTAATGAATGGCAGTTGTCGATGGTTGCCAATGTTTGTATCCAATTATTGACATTGCTTTGTGAGTCACCCGCTATGGCATGCTGTTGCAAGGGAGCTGATTTGCTTGAGATTGTCGTGGAAGATGTGTCATCCAATGCTCTAGGAAAAATTAGTTTTATAGCTCCTGTTCCCACATTCACCCTAACTGCGGTGTCTCAATTCTGGATTGTCAGTCTATCAGCTCCCCAGTCATGGAGGACTGATGCTTCCCGTAACCAAGGATGTCCTAGTAAGATTTGATAGGATTTTTTGGGGAGATCCAAGATTTTGAATTGAAGGGAAAAGTGGACTCCTGCGATCTTTGTGGAAACACTATTCACTATTCCCAAGGGTTTATCCCAAGAATCATCGGCAAGGCGTATGTTAAAATTAGCCTTTTGCATTGGTGGGAGACCCCATTCTTCGTAGAGCTCCTTTGATAGGACATTTACACTTACTCCACCATCCACTATGGCTTGGACTTCATTATATGCCTTGTGGATCAAAGGCACAGTAATGTTGTGTATGTCATCTCTCTCACCCATCCACAAAAGGATATCTTCAATGTCATTCATAGTTGGAGGGGGATTTGCGAGTTCAATCCATCCTTTGAAACTCTCCTAGAGATTGGGACAATTCCATAGGAGGATTCCGATGGGGATTGACATAGGGCAACTCAAGATGCTAGAGAGTGCAGCTCCTTCAAGTTGACGTGGTGGTACATTATGTTGTGGAGTCTGTTAATGGAACAAAGTCTCAAGTATAGTATCAATACTTTGTGGAGCCATCTCATGGATTGGATCTTGAGCTTGTTTCTCAGCCTCAAACTGAGCTTGTTTTTCAGCCTCAAATTGAGCTTGTTCTTTTGTACCCATTGTTGAAGTGCTTGAAAATGAGCCTTCTGCACCTCTGCATTTGGGTATGGAGTTTCTTTTATTTGAGGCTTGAGAGTTGATGTGGATGAGCTCGGCTACTCATTGGTTAGCGGAGGTGGAGGCACTTGTGCTTTCTATTTCAGAAGTCGCTTTGGTTGGATTGGAATGTTAGGGTCCTTGGTGGCCTCTTTCTGTTGGCATGTAATTACATTTACAGGTTGTGATATTACACTTGCCAGACCCCGGTCCACCCCAATGATGCTGATTAGGATGTCAGGCTTAACCTTTATTTGTTCTGGGACCTTATTTTTCATGGTCGTGGATTCGGATTCCTGAGTAGTTGTGGGACTTGTGTCTGAACGTGAACAAGATTTAGCCTCGGAGCTGGCATGGGTGCCGCTTAGTACTGTTGAGGTCGAGGCGGGTTGTTGCACATGTTGAAGATGCAACTGTTTTCATCATGGCCACCGACGACGGAGATATGGCACCACAACCTTGGTGGTGGATTTGCTTGTGCAGTGATCCTGGCTCTTAGGACCGGGCACTCATTTGTTGTATGATTGGCCATGCAGTGTGAACACCAGACATTTTCTCGCCATGGATATGTCTGAATTGGTGGCTGAGACAAGTAAAGTTTTTGTTCCATGGCCTGCATCATGTCTTCTTTCAGCTTCATGATCATGGCCTCTAGGCGATCTTCATTGGATGTTTCAGTAGTGGACTTTGATTTGCCCTTTTTCAAGCACTTATCTCGCGTACTAGATTTGCCGTCATCATTGCTAGTGTCTAAGTTGGTCATGCCATCCTCGATGTCAATGGCTACCACATGAGTAGCACGGAACGTTTCATTGCTGCTTATCTTTTTCATATCCTTTTGGATTTTCTTTCTTAGTCCTACAATGAACCATGCCATGAGGTACTTTACATCTTGGCGTGGGTCACATTTGGCTATTAATCTTTTCATCTTACCCAGGTACATGCATACATCTTCTTGGTGGCCTTGTTCGATCTTGCTTAGTTGGAGAGCAGGATCATCTTGTAGCCTCTCCATTTGAAAGCGTCGTTTGAATTCTCTTTGAAGTAGGTCCCATGTGGCATGCTCTTCTACTAGAAGGTCTAGGTTCCATTCACACACTTCATTAGTTAAGGCCATGGGAAACCAAGCCACCTTGGTTTCATGGGATTGATCTCCACCTACTCGGCATGCAGCATCAAAATGCTGGAGGAATCGGGCTGGATCTCCCCTACCGTTATATTTGGGAAGTTCTAATTTTCCCAAGGGGCATCTGCCTTGATTGTTATTATTTCTTCGATTAAAGAAATTGTTAGCCTTTGCATCGAGGTCGATATCCCCATCATTGTTCGACAGCGTCCAGCCATGTTGGGGCATGGAGGAGTTAAAGGGAGTGATTGAATTTTTGGGGGGGATTCGAGGTAGAGGATTGTCGGGGGCGATGGTTGCAACAGAGTTGTATGCAAATTTGGCAAGTGTCAAACAAATTGCATTGAGAGCACACAACCTAAAGTTTGACAATTTGGTTTTCCATCTCAATCTTCAGTTTGTTTCTACTTATGAATTTCATTTCCTTGTTTATCAACAGATATTGGCCATCTCAATTTCTCATCGCTAGAAGCATTGCCTGTACATGTGACACCTGATCCAATGATTCATTATGTGCCTAATTTGAACATTAGCATGCAAGTTCCAAGCTCAACATGGTTGATTGAAAATGTTGAGGATGCAATGTCTGCAGTTAATGCTCCATTGACAAATGTGAATGCAAGCTTAGAAGGTAAAGGAGAAGATGCAATGCCATTGTATGAAGCCAAGGTGTAGGAAGAAATCTTAGAAGGTAAAGGAGAAGACATAATGTCACCCTCAGAAATAATGTCAAAAGAGGTGATAACAAAAATAAGACTAGCAGTGATAATAGATTTGAAAGGGTTATTGCTCGAGCATTGTTTTTCGAAGTCAAATAAACATATGAGCTTGCACAATGGGAAGCATTGGCTTGTTCTCCGTCCTGGGTGTTTAGAGTTTCTACAATGGTTCACTTTGGCGCATCATGTTAACGGAAAGTTACATTTCTTCATGGTTTGGGGTGCGATGGCATGCCACAAGCATACAAAGAGTAGAATCATTCGACCAGATAGGATGAATGTGGAAGCGGAGTTTAAACCATTAATGAGAGTGTGGTGTTGTTTTAAAGAGGAATGCAAACCAGCAAGAACAGTGTTCATTGATGTTTTACCTTACACGGGTTGTGTTAATCCAGCAGAAAATTGCATTTTCCCTACAAAATTTGATATAGATTGTGGTGATTCTATTTTGCTTCATGAGTTATTACCGTACCTACAGATGCTAGATGATGCAATAGATGTGCACAGTGCCATCTCTTCTAACAGATTTGGTCAAGCTCCGATTGTCGAAGGGCATGATATGTTCTATTATTTTCAACCAGTGATCCTTGAATTCAAAGAAAAAAACAAAGAAGTTCTCGAAAGGATGAATGTCGAATCTCATATGTCTACTCGTAGTTCAAAAAAAGACACTGAGAAAGGTATTACTTCACCTATAACCAAAACTAGAGTGAGAGGGACTTGTCCTACTACAAGAAGTATGGTGCATGCTCATCATGTTACATTGAATGAAGAGGAAGAATGCATGCTAGGAAAAATTGCCAAAATGGGGCCATTGAAAGATAGTGAGGCAAAACGCTTTGCTATGGTTCTTGGATGCAAGGAAAGGGGAATCACTGCATGCTGCAAGGGCATTCTTAGCCAACTTGATTCGATTTTATTGCATAGACAACCCTTAGGGAATGTGAGTGATCTTGTTAATTAGAGTTGCAAACACAAATGCTCAACTAAAACATTTGTACCTACATTCTGATTTATATTTGGACACTATTTAGATCTGATTTGCAAAACATTATGTTTCAATTTGTTTTGTGAAAGAATTAATAGACATTGAGTTAGTACCTTGTCCAAAAAATGCTATATGCTTTATGATGTGAGTTTGTATTCCTCCACTAAAAGAATGATTCTTTGATTTTAAACATAAAATAGGTGTTGCAGATTGTCCTGAAAAGTTGAAGAGCTATCTTATTACAAATTTTGATCCTGCATCCAATGGCTTATGGAAACATAAATTGCCCATACCCATTGAGCATGTGTTTGAAATGAATGGCATCCATTATGAAGTAAAGAAATCAACAATACTTGGGGCAAGATATGGTCTTTTTGTACATACGAGCATCAAGAAAAAACAAGATTTGATGGTATATAATGGTTCAAAGTATGATTATGATACTTGGAGATCTCTCCTCAAGTTTTTCCCAAGGATGAAGACTTATGGAATGTTTGAAGATCCATTCATTGAGCCATTGACAGATGTGAAATGTATTGTGGGAGATGTATTGTATGGAAACATTGCTGGATATATAAATAGCTCAATGTATTATAAAGAAAGAACAAATGTTATATTTGTATACATCCCTAAACTACCACCTTGGGCTCAAAAGTCACAAGGAAATTTGAGTGCCCATGGCTACATTACTGTGCAAACCATAAAGGATATCTCCTTCGGAGATGAGCTACTTTGTGAGTATGAATACTAGTATGGAATTGTTAATGATTATGTTAAATGATGTGGTGCAAAATTGGCTATGTGTCAATGGTTTTGATTATATTTAGTACAAGAAAGAAATTTAAAAAAAGGTTTTTATCAAGACCATGTCTCTGAGTTTCATGAGATCTATTGTGATGGAGAGTTTCATGAGCTCTATTGTGATGGAACGGTGTTTTTGAACACCACATTTATATGATGGATAACAAAGCTCTACCATAATCCTATTGCATATGTCAATACTGCAATTTATCAACATAGAAACATATGCATTTGACATTAATTTGATACATCTAATATACCAAATAAAAATTGACAGTTGTTGCAAGTTTAATTTTGTTTTTGAAGACCACATTTATATGATGGATGTCAAAGATCTATAACAATCCTATTGCATATATCAATACTCCAATTTAATTTACTCCAATGAATCTTCCTAATGCAACATCTATAAATTGGCTTTTGTTTGTGGTTTCGATGTATACAAAACAACAAACATCTTTCTTTCACTAGCAAATCAACAAATGTTTTGGCCATGGAGCCATGTTCACATCTATTAAGGCCTTTTGCCATAGCAACATACGGAAGATTTTTGCTTGGGTTTCTAGGAATTGGGAAAGTATTGTGCATGGTCTAGTCTCCCCCAACATAATTGAAACTTGGGTCCTCAATGGAGCTAATGTTTCAATAAAAAACATCAAATTTTACTTTTGAAGTGACTATATTTTATTTCGTGGGAATTGGGATTTTCCCAAATTCTCTAATATAGTGTTTAACCCAAAAAGATGCATTTCCTAGACTTAGAATCTAGCTTCTTTCGAAGCTCTTTTGGCACATGTGCATATGCCTCACACCCAAATATACGCAAATGAGAGTAAGAGGGCATTTTGCCACTCTATGCCTCTTCAGGAATACCACCATCCAAACTCTTACTAGGTGATCTATTGATCACATGCACCGCAGTCTTCATTGCTTCAGCCCAAAAACCACCAGAAAGACTTGCATTGGAAAGCATGCATTGCAACCTTTCTTGAATGGTACGGTTCATCTTTTCTGCAACTGGATTTTGCTCTGGAGTACGAGGGGATGTGAGCTCCCTCTTAATCCCACATGTATCA
This sequence comes from Dipteris shenzhenensis, assembly GCF_047967505.1. Taxonomy (NCBI): domain Eukaryota; kingdom Viridiplantae; phylum Streptophyta; class Polypodiopsida; order Gleicheniales; family Dipteridaceae; genus Dipteris; species Dipteris shenzhenensis. The sequence goes on along the minus strand of NC_141607.1, from coordinate 48,754,228 downwards.
CAGAAATGCTGAAAGTCATGAGAGAGATACTCTCCACCATTGTTAGTCCATAGGCATTTAAGCGTTCTACCTGACTGATTCTCAACCAAGGCCAGCCATTTTTGAAATACCTGGAACACATCACTCTTCCGAGCTATAGCATAAGCCCACACTTTCCTAGTTGCATCATCAATGAATGTCACATAGTATTCAGCCCCGCCTAATGACCGTGTAGGCATGGGACCACATACGTCTGAATGCACCAAATCAAGGTTTTCAAACTCTTTCTTTCCCCTTCTTTTATGGGCTGATTTAGTCTGCTTCCCATAGAGACAATGCTCACAAAATTCAAAATCAGAGAAACTCAAATGCGGTACATAACCCAAACGGCATAAGAGTTTCATTCCATTTTGGCTCATGTGCCCCAACCTGCAATGCCACAAAGAAGTGCTTGGCTGCTCGGTTATTGCAACAACATGATCAAATACCCCTGATACATGTAAGGGATACAAAGTCCCACACTTGGCACCCCTGGCCAAAAGCATAGAGCCCTTTTGAATTTTCCAAATTTGAAAGCCAAAAGTGGTGTGAAAACTAGCATCATCTAGTTGACCCACTGAAATAAGACTCTTGGTCAACTTAGGCACATGTCTCACATGTTTCAAAATAAATGCAGACCTATTTGCAAAAGAAAACTTTATGTCACCTACTCCCACTATGTCACATGCATAGTCATTTCCAAGATGCACACAACCTGTCTTTCCACTGTCATAAGTGGAGAACCATTCCCTATGGGGAGTAACATGGAATGAAGCACCAGAATCCAAAATCCAATCCTGTGAATATGCATCATCTGAAGTGGTAAGCAACTCTGCAGATAAACTAGACATGAAGAGAACGTCATTGTCACTATCATGTGTGACTGCATTGATCTCCTCGATCTTCACTTTTCCTTTGTCCTCCCTTGGACTCTCTTCCTTTTAATTTGCACCCCAATTTGCATTCTTTTTCTTATCCTTTTGCTCTCTCTTTTCAGCTTGTAGCAATCCTTTTTCATATGGCCCTTCTTGCCACAGTGGTAACACTCAATGTTCCGTGCCCTGGATTTGCTACGAGACTTTCCTCTTTCTTGGGACTTCCCCCTGAACTGTGATCTGCCCCTTTGCACATTTAAGGCTGTATCCTGCTTGTTGCCATCCATAGACTTCCGTCTAATCTCCTCGGCCAACAAGCTACCCACAACATCATCGAATTTCAGTACTCCACCAGGTGCAGAGTTACTGACAGCTGTACGGAAGGTATCCCATGAGGATGGCAATGAACATAAGAGAAATATTGCCTTAGTCTCCGCATCAAAATTCATTTTCTGAGCCTGAAGCTGGCTGAAAATAATATTGAATTCATTCAAGTGAGAAGCAATGGAGACCCCTTCCTTCATCTGCAACTCAAACAACCTCTTCATGAGGTAAACTTTATTAGAGGCAGTTTCCTTTTCATAAGTGGCACATAGTTTCTTCCACAAATCTTCCGTAGTCTACTCATTTACTACTGTGAAATAAACTGACTCTGCAAGATGAAGTCTAATAGTAGACTTTGCTAATGCATCCAACTCATTCCAATCATCCTCAGACATATCCGCAGGCTTAGCTTCAATACCTGCCAAGGGTTTAATTTGCTTCTTTTGAATAAGCACATCCCTTATTTGTTCTTTCCACAAAGAAAAGTTTGTCCCATCAAACTTTTTAATGCTGAAAAACTCCTTTTCAGACATGGAAGAGGATGCCATGATGCAAATGAAACGAAATCCCAAATGCTAGTACCTGCAAGAGAGAATCACACCAAATACCAGGTGCACCCAAATGTGTATGCCACAATAGACTGAAATATCACAAAAAACTCAAAGCTCAAAGCATCTGACTCATGTGCATATACTATGCATCCATATGAGCAAATCTGGCCCAAAAGAAAATGCCAATAAGTGCCAAATGACTCAAGCATAAACACTGTCCACTGGCATATGCATCAATAATGTCTCATCCAAGAGAGCATAGCACTATCAGTGCATCACCTGCAATGTTTCAAAGCTGTCCCTCAGCATAAAATAGCATCCATGTGCAAAGCGTCCATAAAAAATAGCATCCCACAAGGCAATTTGGGCCTATCAGCGCATCCAACAAGGACCGCAATGCATCCAAATGGCCTATAAATCATCCATTGCAACCCAATGCATACCACGAATGAGCGCACACTGCTCAAACTGCAACCAGAGTGATCTGCATAAGGTATGCTCAAGAAATCATAGTCCCACGGTAATGAGCGCTACTGAAAATAGAACCTGAGATGCTTCAAAAACATGGGCGCCATTGCATAATCAAACTCAGCAAGAAAATCTGCAAATATCTCTCTTCTGCCAGAACTCCAAAATCCCAACCAATGAGTGAGAAATGGGAGTCAACACTTATCCACTGCCATGTGGCATAAATCTAAGGTTTCAAAAACCTTAGTATGAAAAATGCATAATAGAGAGACGAAATCGAATACACAGAGATTTATAACTCTGAAAATCCTCCACCGAATCACGCAAGAACTGATAGGTAGGGGTTTTTGGGCGTCCGGAACGCAATGGGACAGACGGTTTTGGAAACCGTGGTCTCAATCATTGGGTCCAACACACGGATTGAAAAACGTTTTTGGAAACAGAGCTATCTGTAAACTCCACCGGAGTGCGAATGATGAGCAACATAGAAGTTTTAAGACCTCCTGAGTCCACCGGAACTGACAGATCTGCAAATGGTCGCTCCAAACTTGAGTTCCAACACCCGGGCAAAAAACGCAGGAACTGACACAGTGAGTCAGAAATCCACTGAAATGATCCCAGATTCAAGAATGAAGGTGTTTCCAAGCTCCTGAAGTAATGTGGACACCAAAAGCAAGCAATAGTTGCCTCTACAAGTCAATACAGAGTCTCTGTCATCGAACGGAACAGGGAAAAGCTCAAAAAACGACTTTTTCTTTGAAAGCTTTTAACAGGCTCTCAAAACCACTTCGCAAAGCCAAAGTGACTTTTCCAAAGGTTTCTCCAAGGTCTCTGCACACTCGGATGCAAGTACAGTCGCCCACAAAGCTTCTCACAAAGCTTCTCCTTCCTCTCACAGAGCTACTGAGCTTCAAGCATTCACGCCCGCTCAGCTAGATCACCCGGGCTCTGATACTAGTTGAGAGTGCTCTCAACGGAAGCAAGAACGGAAGAAGGAGAGAGAGAGATAGAGAGCCACACAAGTTTGGTGGGTGCAGAACCACCCTAATCTTCTTTTTCATTCATTTATATATGTGTTTGAGTATTGTACATAACTGGGGTAAAGGCACAGTGACCTTTAACCCCCACAGGGGGTTGGTTCAAGCAGAGGGGAGGGGGAGGGGGAGGGGGCGGTGAGGCGAGGTGGAGGGAAGGGGAGGGCACGAGGGTTGGGGGAGTGGGGAGGGGGAGGGGTGCAGGGGGAAAGAGGGGAGGGGGTGGGGGTCGGGCAGGGCAGGCGAGAGGGGAGGTGGGTGGGGGTCGGGCACGGACAGGCGAGAGGGGAAGGGGGCAGGGGTGGCGGGGCAGGTCGATGGTGGTCGGGGTGGCATGGGCAACGGGACGGGGCAGTGGACTATAGGCGTCGGGGTGGGGCAGGCGAGGCGAGTGGGTCGGGGGCGATTCGACGAGTGGCGGGGGGGTTGTTTGTGGTGAGGGGAGAGGGAGAGCAGAGAGAGAGAGAGAGAGAGAGAGAGAGAGAGAGAGAGAGAGGGAGAGAGAGAGAGAGAGAGTAGAGAGAGAGAGAGAGAGAGAGAGAGAGAGGGGGGGAAGAGAGAGAGAGAGAGAGAGAGGGGGGGGAGGAAAGAGAGAGAGAGAGAGAGAGAGAGAGAGAGAGAGAGAAGAGGGAGGGGGAGAGAAAGAGAGAGAGGGAGGGAGAGAGAGGGGGGGCAAAGAGAGAGAGAGAGAGAGAGAGAGAGAGAGAGAGAGAGAGAGAGAGAGAGAGAGAGAAGAGGGAGGGGGAGGGAAAGAGAGAGAGAGAGAGAGAGAGAGAGAGAGAGAGAGAGAGAGAGAGAGAGAGAGAGAGAGAGAAAGAAAGAAATTTTATTAAAGGTCCACGGAAGGCCATACATGGCCTATGGGACACAAAATCATCCGAAAGGAAAATACATCATCAACGATGCGCCAACTAGGTGGCCTCATCGTAATACAGCTAAGATGCCAAAAATGGCTACAAAAATCCTAAATACAAAATGAAATGAAATAGAGTACCAAAAATGCCTAGATACAAAATGTAAAATATGAAATATGAGGAACATCGTCTTCCTAAGGGGTCTGTGATCCAAAGAAATGATGGAAGTCATGGCCATCGACCATGCCTCCTGCCATGAGTGTGAAGATCTGGGCAAGTGTCAAGTGGGCTGCTGGTGGTGCCAAGTCTCCATGGAGCAATCTCCTCCAAAAATCTTCCATCATCCTCCGTCGTCTAGAAATAAAGCGACGGGTACGGCCTCTATGTAAGATCATCCTGCGGTGATACCGGATCATGTCATATGTACATCCTTTGGGTGTAACCATTGGTGCTCTCTGGCAAGATGGGCTATCTCTGTGCTCATGGTCCTGTGCCTCGTCCTGCTCCTCATGAATGACCAGGTCTTTGGCAGGGATACGATGGTGCTCTCTGAGGAATCTCTCTCTGTAGAAAGAGGGGGGGGAGGGTGGTGGAGATGGAGGGGGGAAGGGGGGAGGGGGGGAGGGGGGAGGGGGTGGTGGAGATGGAGGGGGGGAAAGGGGGAGGGGGTGGTGGTGGAGATGGAGGTTTTGGTTTTGAAAAACATACCTTTTGCTTCTTGGATTTTGTTGAAGTTTTTTTGGGAGCATTTCTTATTTTTAATGTTACATTTTCTTTATGACATTTTGCTTAAGTCTTACAAAAGAATAATGGATGTTTGTAGGTGATAAATACGAGTGAGGAGGATGAGGAAACAATCCTCTTAAAATATATGGATGTGCCTACGGTCGATGACATGTACAAAGGGCTTAAGGCATTGCATGCCGAAGCTACAATTTCTTGGAAAAGTTTGCAAAGCATGCTGCTTCGGCAAACAAAAGAAAACTTGGAGGGGGGGAAAGGGGGAGGGGGTGGTGGTGGAGATGGAGGGGGGGAGGGTGGTGGAGATGGAGGGGGTGGAGGGGGGAGGGGGGAAGGGGAGGGAAAGACAGAGAGAAAGAAAGACAAAGAGAGAGAGAGAAAGAGAGAGAAGGAGGGGGAGGGGGTGGTGATGGAGGGGGCAGGGGGTGGTGGAGATGGAGGGGGGGAAAGGGGGAGGGGGTGGTGGAGATGGAGATGGAGGGGGGGAGGAAAAAAAGAGAGAAGAAAAAAAACTTGACGGAAAGAAAAAAAACTGATGGAAATCCAAAGGGAGGAAGAGATGGTCACCTGAACGCTCTCCAAGTCTTTCTCGATGTAACGGGATTGTTGAGGACCAATGGACAGTGGGTGGATGGCTAGGTTATCACTGCAAGATGGGCTCGAAGTCACTTACCATGTGAGGATGGGAGTAGGGTGATGGTCGATGGAGAGGGAGGAGGGTGTCTTGCATACGTCTCAGAATGAAGAAGAGGATGGAGGCAAAATGTGAAAGATAAAGAATGAGGGGGTGGAGTGGGTTTTTATAGGAAATGAGTTTAGGTTTAGGATTAAACCCTAAACTCTTCCCGAGCTGTAACTTTTTATGGATAGCTCGGTTTGCTCTTCTGCAAAAAGGTGAAATGATCAAAATTGCAAGCTCTATGCATTCGTGTCCACTACCTAGCCTAGTTGTTTATCAAGTGGCTTCTTTTAAAGAAATAAAGAAAATTTCTTAAGGTAGTAACCCAAGGTTGATGCTTGGCTTGATATGTTTGGCTAGAAATGGAAAAAAAATTTACTCTCCTTGCCCTTGAGTGTTATTTTCATGTAAGTTCGAAGTAGTTTGTTTTTTACACATACCTGCATATGTTTACTTGCTACTTGAGATGCTAGTCTCCCCGACAACGGTGCCAAATGTTGCCTCTTTCCTATGACTTTCATAGGAAGAGCATGGTTTTCTCAGTATGTAGGGTTTCGAGGCTTTTTGTCACCTACAAATAGATTGGGGTTGTCGTTTGTAGTATACGTGTAGCTTAGGACCTCGAGTCATGTTTTGTTGAGAGACATAAGCTTAAATGTGGTAAGCAAACATAGTGCATGCATGTGTAAAAGGAACGTGTATCATCACGGTTGAGGTCATGAAGGCTTTCGCCTTCATTGGGGGTTGCAGGGTTTAGGAGGAGTTTTAAGGGTTAGAAGGAGTTCCAAGGTTTAGAAGGAGGTTCCAAGGTATAGAGAGAGGTTCCAGAGTTTAGAAGGAGTTCTAAGGTTTCAAAGGAAGTTCCATGGTTAGAAGGAGGATCCAAGGTTCAGGGTAGAGTACATGGTGGAGAACTCATCTCCCTCGTAGATCATGGAATTTAAGGGTTGAGGAGCTAAGAGTTTAGGGGGAGCATAGGAGTGGGAGAGGAAGAAGGTGTAAGAGCATGGGGAAAAGAAGAGAGAGGAGGGAGGAGGAGGAGGAGGAGGAAGAGGGAGGAGGAGGAGGAGGAGGGAGGAGGAGGAGGAAGAGGGAGGAGGAGAAGGGAGGAGGAGGAAGAGGGAGGAGGAGAAGGGAGGAGGAGGAGGGAGGAGGAGAGGGAAAGGATGGGTTGCAAGGTTGGAGGAGAGGGGAGGAGGAGTTGCAAGGTTAGGACATGCTTTTGGACATGGAGTGCAAGGAAGCATGGACACTTGAGACAATTGCTTGGAATACCAAAGTAGAACTCAACACAATGCCCCAAAGAGTGTGGGCTTCATTCCATTATGGGGTATTTATACAAGTTGGAGAGCTTCTCTCTCTACATGTAGGAATTGTAATATATTCTCTCTCTACATGTAGAACTTGCATATAGAAGTTGCATGTAGAAGTCGTATGTAGAACTTGCATGTAGAACTCACATGTATAACTTGCATGTAGGAGTTGCATGTAGGAGTTGTATGTAGAAGTCGTATGTAGAACTTGCATGTAGAACTCGCATGTACAAGTCGTATGTAGAACTTGCATGTAGAACTTGAATGTACAAGTCATATGTAGAACTTGCATGTAGAACTCGCATGTACAACTCACATGTAGGAGTTGCATGTAGGAGTTGTATGTAGAAGTTGTATGTATAACTTGCATGTAGAACTCGCATGTACAACTCGCCTGTAGAACTTGCATGTAGAACATGCAAGTTGGATTTCTAAGAGGGATTATTTCTAGTCTTAGGCAAGTACAAGCGGAGCTTTGCTGCTACTCTACACACATTCTATTCTACCTAAGTCCATGTTGGCACAGAGTCAACACTCTCCCTCTAAGCTGCACTTTCTAGTCCACTATTGCTATTGTAACCTCTGTACAAGCATGGTGAGGAGACCTTACATGTACTTTATGTCCCATAGGAGCAAAAATGCATTGGGTGAATGGGTGCCTTGCACCTACAAATTCAATGATTGGATAGTCATGAGAGGATCTGCCAAGGGTCCACATAAGCCTCCCAAGAGCAAAAGAGGTGATCTTTTGCATGAATGGAAGGACCACATCATGAACTTCAAGCTTGGGAAGAAAGGATGGCTTGCAAAAGTGCAACACATCTACATGGGGAAGGACATGTGCCTTCCTCTATCAAGCAATCAATTGATAATACCATCGCATTGTAAGTCTACATTTTGTGTAAGATTTCAAAGTGTAATGAGTTAGTTTGAAATTGTATTTTGAAATAGCACTAGTGTAATGAGTCAGTTGAAATTTTATTTTGAAATAGCACTTGTGCATAGCAGATGTATTTGCTTCAAACTTTGAGGAATGGGAACCATTTGAGTGCTTCTTAGGTAAGTTTACTGCCATTCATAAGGATTTAGGAAGGCAAATGGATGCTAGAGAGAAGTCCTCTACTTTGAAATGGAGAAATATCTATTGGTATAATGTCAAGTGAATTACTTCAAGGATGGCATTAGGCTATGGCCATCTTCAATGCATTGCAACACAAAATTTTGAAGACATGGATTGCAGCATGGTGGACACAAGAACAGTGCAATCATATAAGGAAAAGATTACAAAGGATGTGGGCATGGCGATGGAGTTTACATTTGGCTCTAAATGGGTAGGTTGTCTTTGTTTATGCCTCTGCACATTTTTGCTTCTTGTTTTCAGAATATCCAGATGCACAGAACAAAAACCATGTGGTCATGCAACTGCCTACATGAGAATGCCCATGAGGAATTGCTTGGGGTGAATTGGGGAAGCACGTTAGATGAACAAAAGCGTGATCTGTTTCAATGCCATGTATGTAAGGACAATGTGGTTGTCAAGTACCACATCTCCCACCATATGTTATATATTTTTTCCCAATATAGGTGTTGGAAGAAAACAGGTGGTAATTGGCTCCCCCCTTGACTCTAACTGACGATGATATTACAGGGATAAGTTTATGTATTGGCTCTCATTTAGGAGATGTCAAGAATGTGACTATCATGTCATAGTGGACTCTCAGGGATGTGCAAGAACACCTATTGGTCATGGAGGATTGTTGAGATATCGAGCTCCACTCGTGATATGCCAGGGTGACCGTTGTGCATTTATGTCACTGACTTGTTAGCTATAGATGCGGTTGGTACACTGCCCATGAATAATAACTAGATGACAACTATCTTTATGTACTCTAGTTAGTGGCTCACTTAGTATGCCACCTTAGTTAGTTGAGTTTGGTTTGAGTTTGTACTTAGAGTTCCTTTGGCTTTCACAACTAAAAAGAGGAAAACTGTTTTCAGCCTCCACCTTTGTGTATATTCCCCCATTGTGTATGTGAGAAAGCTACAAGTGAGACTCCTTCCTTCTCTCCCACTCTCTTCACATGGTATCAGAGCTTAGTTCATGGTAAGGAGCTCAAGAAAGCAAACCAAGTTTGCGGTGTCCTAATAAGAGGATCAGTGTTGATTTCCTTTTTTCGAGTTTGGGAGCAAATCTTTGCAGGTAGCACAGCCAAAAAGTGCACGAGTGCACTGTCTCAGATTGGGACACCCTTTGCAGTGTGGTGAGAGGACAATATATGCTACGGGTAAGGGCAAAGCCCTAGTTGATATTAGTTTTTTGATTCGAGGCCATTTCAGGGCCCGTTTTGGTGGTAGAAGTTTTCCACAGGCACTCAAAAAAGTGTCTTGTGCAACCACTGTTCTATAGATCGGTGAAAAGCTATCACAAAAATTACATCGTATGCCTATGCGTAGAGATATTGGGAGTGACAGAATCATTCTTATTGCCTATTGATGCATAATCATCTCTAGGAAGTGACTGTGTGGTCAAATACCACTCTCGTCAGTTTTGCAGATTTGCCCTTGTGAGGCAAAAGTTGTGTTTTTTTGCAATGACAAAATATTTTGTAGTGTTCTGTAATGGTGTCTAATGCTCTTTCACAGATTTTCACTGAAAAGCTTGACAAGAACAAATTCCAAGCATGGAAGTTTAGAATGATGAATTTCCTTAAGGAAAAGGCTATTGGGAGTTCATTACTGGAGCTGAATAAGAACCAGTTATTCCTAATGTTTCCAATCAACAGGAGTTGCAGGCATTTAAAGGCGGGCATGAGAGAGCTAGAAAAGTTATGTACTAGCTGTCTATCAGTATTTCAAATTCTATGATTGTGCATATTTAGTATGCAAACATACCAAAGGAGGCGTGGGTTACTTTGACAAAAATGTATAGCACAAATACGCAAGCCAGGAAAATGCAGCTCAAGCAAGAGTTGCATAATGTGTAGAGAGAAATATGAGCATCAATGACTACCACATGAAGGTGAAGAAGATTGTAGATGCTTTTGCTTCTATTGGGTTGCCAGTGGAAGATGATGATTTAGTTTCTATGACCTTGAATGGTCTACGAAAGGATTATGCACAATTCCAAACATCCATTGCCGTCCATGAGAATTTTCCTGATTTTGAGGAGTTGATTGATCTTCTAATTTCTGAAGAGCAGAGAAATGGTGGTGCATCTTCTTCAGAAGGAACTTCAAAAAAAGCTATTTTCTACTCAAATGGTGGAAGAGGTAGAGGCAAAGGTAGAGCAGGCCGATTTGAGGCCATCATAGAAATCAAAATATGCAGCAAATTCAAGAAAACTAGTCCTATGGAGGAGGATGTGGTAACTTTAGAGGCGGGGGGAGCCAAAGAGGTCGTGGTGGATGGCAGAGAGGCCAAAAATTTAATGCAAACAGCAATGTTGAATGCTACTACTATGGTAAAATGGGTCATATGCTTTAAGACTGCTATAAAAAGTAGAATGACATCATGATTGGAAAATTGAAGCAAGTCAATTATGCATCCTCTAGTAGACAGGGTGATGACAGAAATGAGCGTCTGTTTATGGTGCAACACATGACCAATTCTATGATAAGTGCAAAAGAAAGCAATGATGTGTGGCATGTTGACTCAGGTGTGTCAAACCACCTGACAGGTCATGCAGAATGGATGCAAGATTCAAGGAAAATGGAAAGACTAAGATTTGTGGAGACTAGTGATGATACTGCACATCCTATTGTGCACATTGGTAAAATTCCTTTGTCTATGTAGGATGGAAAAAAGAAATACATGTTTGATGTATTTCATGTCCCGAATATCACCAAGAATCTGGTTTCTGTTGGTCAAATGGTTAGCAGGGCTTGCAGGTCAGATTTAATCCTCATGGATGCTTTGTTGAGGGTATGAAAAATAAAGGTCACTTGATAGCAAAAGGGAAGAAGAAGAGCACGATGTTTATATTGGATGTGGACATGCTTGAATTGACTGCAGCAATGTTTGCACACGGGACTGCTGTAGTTCCAGATATTGATATCTGGCATAAACGCATTGGTCATGTTAATGTACAATGACTTAAATTAATGCAGGCCCAAAATATTGTTGTAGGATTGCCTAAGTTCAAGGTTGCAGAAATGCATAAGGTATGTGAAGCCTGTCAATTTGGAAAACAGGCAAGGAATCCATTTTCTAGACATGTTCAAGAGAGTAAGAGGCCATTGGAATTAATCCACTTTGATGTGTGGACTACTAAAGCTGCATCTAATGGAGGCTGTCATTATTTTGTCACTTTTATTGATGACTATAGCAGAAAAGTTTGGGTGTATTTTATGAAAAAGAAAAGTGAAGTGTTTGGGAATTTCAAAGCTTTTAAAGCTATGGTTGAAAAAGAAACAAGCCTGCAAATAAAATGCCTAAGGTCAGATGGAGGGGGAGAGTACCTCTCAAATGAGTTTGCAAGTTTCCTACAAGAGCATGGCATAAAGTAGCAATATTCATGCAATCATACCCCATAGCAAAATGGACTTGCAGAAAGGAAAAACAAGCATATTGGAGAGGTATCTCGTACCATTCTCAATGAAAAAGACCTGCTTGGGCTGAAGCAGTTGCTATAGCAGTCTACATAACGAGCAGGACTCCCATTGCAGCAATACATGGCATGATGCCAGAGGAGAGGTATCCTAGTAGGAAACTAGATATTTCTCATTTGAAAGTTTTTGGTTGCATTGCCTATATTCATGTGCCAGATGAGTTGAGATCCAAGTTGGATCCAAAAGCTGAGAAGTGCATCTTTACCAGTTATTCTCTGCAGCAGAAAGGGTATAGATGCTATAACCCTTCTACTCGTAAGTTTACAGTGAGCAGAGATGTTTTTAATGAGATGAGCAACTGGTATAAGCCAGTAAATGTGATTGATGATGTAGATGCACAAAATGGTAATGCTGCACAGAATTCACAGTAGCAATCACGAAATATTAGTGGACCTGTAGTGTCCTCTAGCAGTGGTTCACATACTTCGCCATGGACAGGCAGATTGAGACTAGGATGATCTCCTCAAAGCAATGCAGATAGTGGTATGCAAGTATCACAAAAAGGAAAAGAGAAAGTAGATCAGCCCATGGTTGATGTGAATGCAGGTCACTCTTATGTGGATGGTGAATCCGTTGGCTCAAAACAGAGCCTTGATGATGAGTTGCGTATTCCTTCTATTGTTACACCTAGAGTAAGGAAGAAAAGGGATGTTTTGAGAGCTCTTGATAGTGAGCCTATTTTGCGTAGGTCTACTTAAGCTAGGTATCCTGTCGATAGGCTGAAATATGATGGATTTACAGCCACTCACTATGCCTATATGGTCAAAGTGATACATGAACTAGAACCCACTTCTTTTGAGCAAGCCATGGGAAAAGAAAAATGGGAGAAAGCCATGGATGAAGAAATGGATGCCTTGGAAGCAAATGTTGTTGAGATATGGTGCCATGAGCACATAGATTAAAGGGCTAAGGTATGGTATAGGAAAGAATTAAAGTAGCCACCCTAGGATGTGGACTACAAGATGTGGAGATGTGGATTGAGGATATCCACAAGGAGAGATGTGGATGAGAGGATCCCACATGGTTTGACTATTCTAAAGGCTCTCTCTATATAAGAAGCCTATCATGTATTGTTGAGAACACACATTGCAATAGATTGAGTGTTTTTCCACCCTATGTCTCTCTTGTGGTGCTTTGATCCTCCTTGATCCCTCACTTTGTCAAATGCTACATGGGAATTGGTGCCTTTGCCTAAAGACAAGAATGCAATTGGCTGTAAGTGGGTTTATAAGGTGAAGCACAATGCAGATGGTTCTGTGAACAGATACAAGGCAAAATTAGTTGTTAAGGGGTATGCACAGACATATAGCATTGATTATGAAGAAAGATTCAGTCCGGTTGCAAGGATGGCAGCCATAAGAGCAGTCATTGCTATGGCTGCATCAAAGGGATGGTCTTTACATTAGATGGATGTAAAGAATGCTTTCTTGCATGATGATTTGCAAGAATAGGTCTATATGGAGCAGCCACCAGGTTATGTTCATGCTATTCATCTTGAGTTTGTTTACAGGTTGAAGAAAGCCTTGTATGGCTGAAGCAAGCACCCAGAGCATGGTCTGACAAGATAGGATAGTATTGGCTTTCATATTTCCAAGGCAGATTTCTCACTTTATGTGAGAAAAATAGAGAAAGGCATTATGTTGCTTGTCATTTATGTTGATGATTTGATCATCATAATTGATAGTGATGAAGATATCCTTCATGTGAAAATGCTATTGAAGTAGAAGTTTGAGATGAAGGATTTGGAGAGCTGCGTTACTTCTTAGGCATTGAGGTGATTAGATCCACAAGTGGGATATGGCTCTTATAGAGGCAGTATGGATTGGACATGCTGTCCAAATATGGGATGACAAGCTGTAAGCCTATTTCATTTCCTTTGGAGTAGAATGTGAAGTTGAGCGCAGATGCAGGTGAGCTTTTGGAAGACCCTACTATGTATAGATGCATAGTAGGAAGTTTGATTTATATGATTATTACAAGGCCAGATTTGAGCTATGTTGTTGGGTTGGTAATCAGTTTATGCTCCAAGGAAACCGCATTTGGATGCGACTAGACACATACTAAGGTATGTGAAGTCCACATTACAGTATGGACTATTTTATGAGACTAGGGTTCAGATATAGTTGCATGGATACAATGACGCTGATTGGGCTAGTAGTATTTCTGATAGATGATCTACAAGTGGATATATGTTCTCTTTTGGGAGTGCTGCAATCACTTGAAGCAGCAAGAAATAGCCTACAGTTGCCTTGTCAAGCATAGAGGTTGAGTACAAGGGTGCATCAATGGCTGCATGTGAGGTAGCTTGGTTGCATAAGCTACTTTATGATATGCATCGATGGGCCAGTTGTCATTTATTGTGACAACATGAGCAGTATACACTTGGCAAATAACCTAGCAAATAACCCAGTCTATCATCCTAGAACAAAGCACATTGAGGTGCATTATTTAGGTTTTATTGATCTAGTTTATGTCAGCACAGAGGATCAGGTAGGTGACATATTTACAAAGGCATTGGGTGCAAAGAAGCTATGCAAGTTCAGAGACTTGCTTGGTGTGCAGGAATTGGGATTGAGCTTAAGGGGGAGTGTTGAGATATCGAGCTCCACTCATGATATGCCAGGGTGACCGTTGTGCATTTATGTCACCGACTTGTTAGCTGCAGATGCAATTGGTACATCGCCCATGAATAATAGCTAGATGACAGCTATCTTTATGTACTCTAGTTAGTGGCTCAATTAGTATGCCACCTTAGTTAGCTGAGTTTGGTTTGAGACCCACATATAGGGTTCACCTATTCTTTTGTATTTAGAGTTCCTTTGGCTTTCACAACCAGGAAGAGGAAAACTGTTTTCAGCCTCCACCTTTGTGTATATTCCCCCATTGTGTATGTGAGAAAGCTGCAAGTGAAACTCCTTCCTTCTCTCCCACTCTATTTACAAGGATGGCATGTCTGAGTCCTTTCATTTTACCTTAAATGGTGAAAAGGTAGGAAACTGTGTAGAGAAGCGCATGCATATTGCCACTTTTATCCCTTCTGCAATATTGAAGATTGTAAACAATGTGGGGTGGAACAGTTGTGGATTTTGACATTTTCCAATTAATAGTGGTGCAATTAATTTTGATGTTTTAAATGGTTTTGTTTCATTTCAATGTTAAGTTTTGCCCAAAAATTTTATTGTTCTTTTTATTATTTATATTTAAAAATTTTGGGTATATATAGGTTGTAAAGTTACTTTAGTTTCAAAGTTTCACTATCATAGCCATAGTTCTCCTAGCTACCAAACTACCATGGATTCTACTAGGTTTGCCTTCCATGATTTCATCTCCCATACTCCATTAGTTGATAGAGAGGACTTATTTCTAGTCTTTGATAAGAGAATAGATGTCCTAAGCACCTACTTGGGAGCCCAAGATGATTTTGAAGACCTCATCAACAAGTACATGCAAGACCACATCGCGAGTTTTGCATATCAACTTGATGAGTCTACAAAAAGATGGGTCCCAATAGATTATTTGAAGTACTTATTCAATCAAGAACCCAGGTTCATGAAGCATTTAGATTGTTTTCAAGCCTAGCTCACACCCCTAGGGTTTAGAAAGGTGGACACTAATGACCTCCTAGCATGTGGATCATCAGAAACACAGGAAATAGGTTTCTATCATGGGAAATGACCTTTATTCTTCTTCTCTAGGAGGGACAAATGGAAGAGAAGGCCTCGACCTCAAGCCTTGACCCTGCCCCTGCCCTTTCCGATCCTCTTATTTCTGTATATGAGCCCAACATCTATAATGAAGAGCCCATATATGAAGAAGCTGAGGAGCGGGAAGCTACACTGGCCCTGGAAGTGCTCTAACAGCCTCCTAAACCCCATTCTACTTCTCAAATTCCATCCACATTGGGCACCACCTCTGTTGACCCTACAACAATGATATGGTTTCTTGCTCCCCTTCTTGTCAATGAAGAACAATACCTCTTTCTCCATGACATCAAGGTTATGTTTGGTCTCCGAGAGGATGAAGCTCTTAGTGTCATGTGTGGATACGAGGTGGACACAACTATGCAAGAACCTGGGTTTTTGGGAGCAGATGATTCAATAGAAGAGGTTCTTTCTTTAACACTAGCCAAAATCAAAGATGCAGAGACATCAATCTACTCTAACCTACCTAATGTTCCAGAAGAAGCCTCCACATCTCACCTCGGATAGCAGGAGGCCTCTAGATCCATCCTCATTGACAAAGAGGAAGGGATCGAGCATGATGACTCCATAGTGGTAAGAAACTATGAGCTTTGAATTTCTTCTCTCTTGGTATAATTTTGCTTTAACGGAATTCATATCATTGATGGTAGAAGCATGGGGGGAGTCACATATTACACATTACATGGTAATCCTCCTTAGGTTGGAATTTTGTGCTTTAAACTTGAGTCAGTTTATGTTTCTAATACAATGTTTTTCTTTACAGCATATTCTTTATGCACATGCACCATGGTTTGTGGAGCAATGGGGCCCTTTGTACATTTGGAATACTCAAGGAATGGAGAAATTGCACTACAGAGTAAAGGCAACATACTTCAACAATACAAGGCTTTGGGGTGCTATCACGTGAAGCAATGCACTACACGAAATATTCAACTGGTTTTATAGATGTCAAGAGGCCAGGACCCTCAAGTGCGATAAGGTAGAGGTATCAAGTCTCGCAAAAGCGGTTCAACATGTCAAGAAGACAAGGAAATGTGCTGCTTGGAAGTCCTTAATAGGGAGCCAAGGTGTTGCGCTTTGGTTGCAACATAGAGTTAGACAGGGGAGGCGTTGGGTCCTAAGAGAACCCCAAATGTAAAATGTTTAATGAATAAAGTTGACACTATTTTGAGTCAATTATAGATTCCAAAATTCACAAATTTGTTTGGAAATTGCAGAATTGCATGTGCGACATGGCAGGGTGGAGGGGTGAGTGGGTTGGGAGGGATAGTGGTGAAGATTAAGTATTACCAAACTGGCGACAAAAGACCGAGGGTGGGTGCACTCAAAAATCCCTAATTTGAAAGAAAAAACCTAAAGTGCTTTAAAAAAGACTATATAAAGCACTTCAAAACCCTAAAATCCCTCATTTCTATGGCACGAGTCAAACAAAGTGCTAGACCCATTGGATGCCATTTAGACACTACCCACTCTCCTCCTCACAACTCCATGGCCTTCGAATACACTGCAAGTCCCAGTGGCCAAGAGCGCAATGATTAGCAAGGATCTGAAGGCGTTTCTCATCATCAAGAGTCCCACAACATGATTCCCCACCATCTAACTCTCATGTGGCATCCCAAGGATCTCAGCACCATGAGGAATCCTAGCACAATGAAGGATCCAAGTAGGATCAGGGGTCCTCTTAGTCCTTCCACACAACTAACCGTGGAAGTAGAGAGGTCTCCCAAGAGGGACAAAATAGTCCAATAAATCGTGATCAACTACCCCTCCCTCCTCCGTGGGGTCCTGGCATGCAACATCTAGACCAACAAGGGGAGCAAGAAAGGAAAAGAGAGGAGATGGAGAGATTAAAGGAGCCACAACAAGAGAAAGTATTTGGTGGGCTTGCAGATATAATGAACCTTGGCCCCAATCCTCCAACCAAGCAGACCACACAGAAGAGCACCATCAACCCTTTGTGCCTCAATACTATCACATATGAGGAGCCTCTAGTATGAGCTGAGCAAGAGCCTCAGCCTGTTGTCGCATAGCCACATCTAAAGGAAAAGGGACCAAGGACAAAGAAGACCCCTAGGCATGACAAGCCACCTCGAAGGACCCACTAGACACAGGAAGAGGAGCCTGCAGAGGAGGTTGCAATGGAGGAGAGGCAAAAGAAGTTCAAAGCGGACAAGCGGCCATGGGGCCATGTCCAGAGGCTAGTGTAGGGTCCCCCAAAGATTAAGAGGCACCAAAAATTAGGCGTGAAGGCACTTCAAGAGATCCGCAAGTTCCAAACCACTGTGGACAATCTCATTCCCATTCCAGCGTGTTGTACGTGAAATAGCACAGCATTACAAGGATGATGTGTGTTTCACTTCAAGCGCTATGGGAGCAATTTAGGAGGGAATGGAGCAGATGACTATAGGTCTTTTTGAAGATGTGAGCTTATGTGCTATCCATGCCAAAAGAGTAACAGTGATGGACAAGGACCTTGCACTCGCCAAGCGCATCTGCTCCGATCCCTCCCTTAGGCCCTAGATGTTGTTTAGGTTCATTTGGTGTAATTTGCATCATTTTGTAAACCTTTGCCCTTTGAGACCAATGAATAAAAGATATTTTTATGTTCTATTACTGTTCCCATGTTATTATACATGTTACATGATGCTTTACATCAGTTTATGCAAGTTCAGTGTTAATTTGAGTGGTTAAATGATGTTTTTTTGTAGTGGCACAGAAGGCAAATGTGGTGGCATCATGCCGGGAGCTCAAGTCAAACAGGCCTCATACATGCCATAGCGGGTTTTGACATTTGTGAGCTCTCGGCACGATGCCGAACACATTTGCCTTCTGCGCCACTGTGAGATTCTTACTGGATTGCTAAAAAATGACCATTATAGTGCAAAAATTTATTTGATAGCATGCTTTTGAATAGAATAGTGAATAAAAATATTAATGCCAACAACAATTAAAGTTAAAAATACAATGATAGTATAAAATAAATTTTGTAAAAGAACACAAAATGGGGCACTATATAAAAAGTATATCTGTGTTCATATAAAATAAAAGTTCTATACAATAAGGCCTTAGAGCCTTTCTCTCTTCTCTAAAACACTGAGAACATTTGGCTTTGAATTCCCAAATACACTTCTAGCTCTAAACCTAGTCGACAGAGAGTCAACACTATTGCTGGCCAGGGACATGGCTGCTATCGTCAATGCCATACCTTGAAAATTGGTTCCAAAGCCATTGAGGGCAGCCATGCGCTTCACCAAAATGACCTTATCAGCATTGTGATTGATGTCAACATGACCAATCACTCGTGATAAGGCCTTGCACTTTAGGAGGTCATTAGTACCATGTGGAGAAAACGTTTTGTGGATAACCACAAAGCGCCCTTTTGCTTAGTCAAGGTAATGTGCCAGTGAGTGATCTCGTCCGAAGCTATTGTGAACAAGGCATTGCCACGAGATGAGAATAGTCCAACATTACATAAGTGACAGTAGTTCTTCAGCTTTTGCAATGCATTGTGTAGATACTTGCTGTGGCCTCAAATTCCAAGCATAAACTAGATGGAGATAGAGTAACTTATCAAGTATACGCAGTTCAACATGCAAAGTACACATGTACCCATTCCAATGCAATTGGTAGAATGGGGTCCCACATAGGATCCTTTTTGTGATGATCAAAGGTTGCACTTTGGTTGCAAGAAAGGATGCCATTTTCCCACTGTAGGCTTCCCTTTTGCATCTTCTGAGAGTGGGTGCAATACAAGCATGTCCATTTTGCATCTGTACCTGTATCATAACCATACAAGCACTTGAGGGTCTTCCTTCAAACGTTCATGCACTATTAATGTTTGTTCTGCCTCTTGTCTTTGAATAATCGATGGGATGCCGATTCTCTCCAAAACCCTTCTTCTCTCATCCCATAGAATTTGACCATGGCTCTCTGTGAATTCTCTACATCCACGTAAACATTATTGAAAGCATTCATCTCAAATGTTTGGATGCCAGATTTCTTTTTACTCTTCCAAGTCATTATTCCACTTACACAATGGTATCCTCCAAGCTTTTCTCTAGCACATTGGTTTGTTTCTTGATGTGCAAGCCTTATAGACCACGGTGTTGGCAATGACATTGTACATATCTTATACTTTTCCTCCATAGCAAACTTGAAAATTTTAAAAATAGAGTTGTAAGCTTCACGACTTACACCAGCAACATCACAAGCTCCAAGCACCTCCTTTGCTTGCACGAGGCTATTGAAGTCCTTCATTACCTCTCTAGCAACTTGTTCACATAGCCCTTTTTGTCTAGGGTCCTTCAACACTTCAATGACATCACTTGGCTTTATTAAACTTCTTAGAATATATGAAGAATCACTATCATCCATTTCCATTGTTCCCATCACATCCTCCATGAAATTCCTAAAGAGAGTACAAATGAGTCTTAGTGGAAACAATGCAACACCACGAATATTTTGGAGTAAGAAATTTCATTGAAGAATTTGGGGAACTAGCCTTCTAGCTCATATTCTCCTCTTTCGGGCACCACTATTGGTTGACAATGCATCCATAGATTGCAATTGTCTTTTCCTCTCCTTCAGTCCCAAAGTTGTTCCCTTTAACTTTTGTACTTGTTCTATCAAGTTCTCTCATTCCTTCTCCACAGCACGTTGAACTTGGCCATAGATAGACCTTTCCAAATCTTGTTTGCTTTCAAAGCGAGCTTCTAGATTGATTCTTCCAATTCCTATCGCTCCAAGTCCAATGCATGTGCTTTGTCACCGAGTTCTTTGTTTTGCAATTGGAGATCCTGCATACTATTATGCATTGCCACAATAGTAATATTTTCCAGATGTGCAAGTTCTTATGCTTGGGCTCTCTGCACCTCGCTTGCTTGCATAGCCAATGTCTGAGAATGGTTCAATCGATTGCAATAATCGAGCAGTCTAGCATGTCCATTGCCAACAAACCAAACAACACCATGCACTGTATGAAAAGGAGGAATCTTTTGGGTGGGAGGGTCTAAAGGATACAAGTTTCCATCCACCCAAAGGTCAAGATGCTTCTTCCCTTGCAATCGAAGACTGTGGAGCACACTTTGAGGAGTTCTACTATATCCCAAATGGCATGTGCTTGCATATTCTGCCTCTAGTTGTAGGTTCACATGGTACTTGTTGGATATGTCCTCGAATGGTGCCATAAGTACTCAAAGAGAGGTATCAGTGATGCATGCTAAAATGTAGGGGAGAGCTGGCAAAGATGGAGGAGTGAGAGGGAGAGAGTAGCAAGGAAGAGGGAGGAGGAGAAGCAGATGAGGGCAAGAGGAAGAGGAGGAGGAGAGTAGGGCAACAGGTGTAGAAGGGAGGGAAGGAGCCATTGCAGAAGGGAGGAGGAGGGGAGAGATGCTACAGGAGGGAGGAGGAGGGGAGAGATTGTGCAGGAGGGAGGAACAAAGGAGAGGGAGCCTGGGTGGCTGCAGAAGGAGGGGAGAGGAAGGAGGAGGGAGGAGGAGGGGAGAGGGAGGAGAGAGGAGGGAGGAGGAGGAGGAGCAAGACGGAGGAGGGGAGAGGAGGAGGGAGGGGGAGGGAGGGAGAGGGAGAGGGAGAGGGAGGAGGAGGGAGGGAGGAAGGAGGGAGCGAGGAGGGGGAGGGAGAAAGAGGGAGGGAGGGAGAGAGAGAGAGAGAGGGAGGGAGGGAGATTCGAAATTCGAAATTCAAATTTCAAAAAGTGGCCCCCTCCCCTCATTGATGGGGGGAGAGGTGGGCTCAAATGTGGGCTTAACCCACCTAGGTTGGGCTGGTTAGGCCTCTTTGGGACCCTCCAAGCCCCTTGCATTAGCCCATTAAGCATTCCCTAATCCATTCCTTATGAGGCCCTTTCGAGACACCAATTCTCCCCTAATGGCACTAGCATGACGACCAATTGTTGAGATATCGAGCTCCACTCGCGATATGCCAGGGTGACTGTTGTGCATTTATGTCACCGACCTGTTAGCTGGAGATGCGGTTGGTACACCGCCCACGAATAATAGCTGGATGACAGCTATCCTTATCTACTCTAGTTTGTGGCTCAGTTAGTATGCCACCTTAGTTAGTTGAGTTTGGTTTGAGACCCACATATAGGGTTCTTCTATTTCTTTGTACTAGAGTTCTTTTGGCTTTCACAACTAAGAAGAGGAAAACTGTTTTCAGCCTCCACCTTTGTGTGTATTCCCCCATTTGTGATTGTGAGAAAGCCGCAAGTGAGACTCCTTCCCTCTCTCCCACAATCTTCACATGGTATCAGAGCCTTGTTCGTGGTAAGGAGCTCAAGAAAGCAAGCCAAGTTCGTGGTGTCCTGGTAAGAGGACCAGTGTTGCTTTCCTATTTCGAGTTTGGGAGCAAATCTCTGCAGGTAGCACAGCGAGAAGTGCAGGAGTGCACTGTTTCAGATTGAGACGCCCTTCGCGGTGTGGCGAGAGCACAGTATATGCTGCGGGCAAGGGCAAAGCCCCGAGTGACTTTATTTTTCTGATTTGAGGCCGTTTCAGGGCCCATTTTGAAGGCAGAAGTTCTTCGCAAGCACTCAGAAAAAGGCCCTGTTTTTGGCTGTGCGACCACTGGCACGGCTAGTCGGTGGAAAGGTGCCGCAGAAATTGCATTGTATGCATGTGTGCAGAGATATTGGGAGTTACAGATTCATGCCTGTTGCCTGTTGATGCAAAATCGTCACTAGGAAGTGACTGTGTGGTGAAATACCACTTTCGTCAGTTTTGCAGATCTGCCCGTGTGTGGCAAAAGTTGTGTTTTTTGCAGTGACAGAATATTTTGCAGTGTTCTATAATGGCATCTGATTCTCTTTCACAGATTGTCACTGAAAAGCTTGACAAGAACAACTTCCAGGCATGGAAGTTTAGAATGACGAATTTCTTGATAGGAAAAGGCTATTGGGAATTCATTACAGGAAATGAAGAAGAACCTGTTCTTCCTAATGTTCCCAGTCAACAGGAAATGCAGGCATTCAAAGGATGGCATGAGAGAGCCAGGAAAGTTATGTACTGGCTGTCTATCAGTATTTCGGACTCCATGATTGTGCATATTCAGGATGCAAATACGCCAAAGGAGGCATGGGATACTTTGGCAAAAATGTATAGCACAAATACGCAAGCCAGGAAAATGCAACTCAAACAAGAGTTGCACAATGTGCAGAGAGAAAATTTGAGCATAAATGACTACCGCATGAAAGTGAAGAAAATTGCAGATGCACTTGCTTCCATTGGGTTGCCAGTGGATGATGACGATTTGGTTTCTGTGACCTTGAATGGTCTAGGAAAGGATTATGCACAGTTCCGGACATCCATTGCCGTCCGTGAAAACTTTCCTGATTTTGAGGAGTTGATTGCTCTTCTAATTTCTGAAGAGCAGAGAAATGGGGGTGCATCTTCTTCAGCAGGAACTTCAAAAGAAACTGTCTTCTACTCAAATGCTGGCAGAGGTAGAGGCAGAGGTAGAGGAGGCTGATCTGCAGGCCGTGGTAGAAATCAGAATATGCAGCAAACGCAAGAAAACCAGTCCTATGCAGGAGGACGTGGGAACTCTAGAGGCAGGGGGAGCCAAAGAGGCCGTGGTGGATGGCAGAGAGGCCAAAATGCAAACAGCAATATTGAATGCTACTATTGTGGCAAAATGGGTCATATGGCTAAGGACTGCTATAAAAAGCAGAATGACATTATGAATGGAAAATTGCAGCAAGGCAATTATGCATCCTCTAGTAGACAGGGTGATGATAGAAATGAGCATTTGTTTATGGTGCAGCATATGAAAAATTCTATAACAAGTGCAGAAGAAAGCAATGATGTGTGGTATGTTGACTCGGGTGCGTCAAACCACACGACAGGTCACGCGGAATGGATGCAGGATGCAAGAAAAATGGAAAAACCAGGATTTGTGGAGACTGGTGATGATACTGCACATCCTATTGTGCAGATTGGTAAAATTCCTTTGTCTATGCAGGATGGGAAAAAGAAATACTTGTCTGATGTATTTCATGTCCCGAACATCACCAAGAACCTGGTTTCTGTTGGTCAGATGGTTGAGCAGGGCTTGCAGGTCAGATTTAATCCTCATGGATGTTTTGTTGAGGATATGAAAAATAATGGTCGCTTGATAGCAAAAGGAAAGAAGAAGGGCAGGATGTTTACGTTGGATGCAGACATGCCTGAATTGAGTGCAGCAATATTTGCACATGGGACCGATGTAGTTGCAGATATTGATATCTGGCACAAACGGATTGGTCATGTTAATATACAGCGACTTAAATCAATGCAAGCCCAAAATATTGTTGCAGGATTGCCAAAATTCAAGGTTGCAGAAATGCACAAGATTTGTGAAGCCTGTCAATTTGGGAAACAGGCAAGGAAACCTTTTCCTAGGCATGTTCAAGAGAGTAAAAAACCATTGGAATTAATCCACTCTGATGTGTGGACTACAAAAGCTGCATCTATTGGAGGCTGTCACTATTTTGTCACATTTATTGATGACTTCAGCAGAAAACTGTGGGTGTATTTTATGAAAAAGAAAAGTGAAGTGTTTGGGCACTTCAAAGCTTTCAAAGCTATGGTTGAAAAAGAAACAGGCCTGCAAATAAAATGCCTAAGGTCAGATGGAGGGGGAGAGTACCTCTCAAATGAGTTTGCAAGGTTCTTGCAGGAGCATGGTATAAAGCAGCAATATTCATGCAGTCATACCCCACAGCAAAATGGAATTGCAGAAAAAAAAAACAGGCATATTGGAGAGGTGTCTCAGGCTATGCTAAATGAAAAAGATCGACCAGATTATTATTGGGCTGAAGCAGTTGCTACAACAGTCTATATAATGAACAGGACTCCCACTGCAGCAATACATGGCATGACGCCAGAGGAGATGTATACTGGTAGGAAACCAGATATTTCTCATTTGAAGATTTTTGGTTGCATTGCTTATGTCCATGTGCCAGATGAGTTGAGGTCCAAGTTGGATCCAAAAGCTGAGAAGTGCGTCTTTATTGGTTATTCTCTGCAACAGAAAGGGTATAGATGCTATAACCCTTCTACACGAAAGTTCACAGTGAGCAGAGATGTTGTTTTTGATGAGATGAGCAGCTGGTATAAACCAGTAAATGTGATGATTGATGTAGATGCACAAAATGGTAATGCTGCACAGAATGCACAGCAGCAATCACAAAATATCAGTGGACCTGGAGTGTCCTCTACCAGTGGTTCACATACTTCGCCATGGACAGGCAGATTGAGATCAGGAGAATCCCCTCAAAGCAATGCAGAGAGTGGTACGCAGGTATCACGAAAAGGAAAAGAGAAGGTAGATCAGCCCATGTTTGATGTGAATGCAGGTCACTCTTATGTGGATGGTGAATCCAGTGGCTCAGAACAGAGCATTGATGATGAATTGGGTATTCCTTCTGTTGTTACACCTGGAGTAAGGAAGACCAGGGATGTTTTGAGAGCACCTGGAAGTGACCCTATTTTGCGCAGGTCTACCAGGGTTAGGTATCCTGGGGATAGGCTGAAATATGATGGATTTACAGCCATTCACTATGCCTATATGGTCAAAGTGATACAGGAACCAGAACCCACTTCTTTTGAGCAAGCCATGGGAAATGAAAAATGGGAGAAAGCCATGGATGAAGAAATGGATGCCTTGGATGCTAATGCTACATGGGAATTGGTGCCTTTGCCTAAAGGCAAGAATGCAATTGGTTGTAAGTGGGTTTATAAGATCAAGCACAATGCAGATGGTTCTGTGAATAGATACAAGGCAAGATTAGTTGTCAAGGGGTATGCACAGACATATGGCATTGATTATGAAGAAACTTTCAGCCCGGTTGCAAGGATGGCAACCGTAAGAGCAGCCATTGCTATGGCTGCATCAAAGGGATGGTCTTTACATCAGATGGATGTAAAGAATGCCTTCTTGCATGGTGATTTGCAAGAAGAGGTCTTTATGGAGCAGCCAGCAGGTTATGTTCATGCTACTCATCCTGAGTTTGTTTGCAGGTTGAAGAAAGCCTTGTATGGCTTGAAGCAAGCACCTAGAGCATGGTCTGACAAGATAGGACAGTATCTTGTCACTATTGGCTTTCAGATTTCCAAGGCAGATTTCTCACTCTATGTGAGAAAAACAGAGAAAGGGATTATGCTGCTGGTCATTTATGTTGATGATTTGATCATCACAGGTGATAGTGATGAAGATATCCTTCATGTGAAAATGCTATTGAGGCAGAAGTTTGAGATGAAGGATTTGGGAGAGCTGCGTTATTTCTTGGGCATTGAGGTGATTAGATCACCAAGTGGGATACAGCTCTTGCAGAGGCAGTATGGATTGGACATGCTGTCCAAATATGGGATGACAGGCTGTAAGCCTATTTCAGTTCCTTTGGAGCAGAATGTGAAGCTGAGCACAGATGCAGGTGAGCTTCTGGAAGACCCTACTATGTTCAGATGCATAGTAGGAAGTTTGATTTACATGACTATTACCAGGCCAGATTTGAGCTATGCTGTTGGGTTGGTAAGTCAGTTTATGCAGGCTCCAAGGAAACCGCATTTGGATGTGGCTAGACGCATACTCAGGTATGTGAAGTCCACATTGCAGTATGGACTATTTTATGAGGCTGGGGTTCAGATACAGTTGCATGGATACACTGATGCTGATTGGGCTGGTAGCATTTCTGATAGACGATCTACCAGTGGATATGTGTTCTCTTTTGGGAGTGCTGCAGTCACTTGGAGCAGCAAGAAACAGCCTACAGTTGCCTTGTCGAGCACAGAGGCTGAGTACAGGGGTGCAGCAATGGCTGCATGTGAGGTAGCTTGGTTGCATAAGCTACTCTATGATATGCATCAGTGTACAGATGGGCCAGTTGTCATTTATTGTGACAACATGACTAGTATACATTTGGCAAAGAACCCAGTCTTTCATGCCAGAACAAAGCACATTGAGGTGCATTATCACTAAGTGCGGGAGAAGGTTTTACTAGGTCTCATTGATCTAGTTTATGTCAGCACAGAGGATCAGGTAGCTGACATCTTCACGAAAGCATTGGGCACAGAGAAGCTGCGCAAGTTCAGAGACCTACTTGGTGTGCAGGAATTGGGATTGAGCTCGAGGGGGAGTGTTGAGATATCGAGCTCCACTTGCGATATGCCAGGGTGACTGTTGTGCATTTATGTCACCGACCTGTTAGCTGGAGATGCGGTTAATACACCGCCCACGAATAATAGCTGGATGATAGCTATCCTTATCTACTCTAGTTTGTGGCTCAGTTAGTATGCCACCTTAGTTAGTTGAGTTTGGTTTGAGACCCACATATAGGGTTCTTCTATTTCTTTGTACTAGAGTTCTTTTGGCTTTCACAACTAAGAAGAGGAAAACTGTTTTCAGCCTCCACCTTTGTGTGTATTCCCCCATTTGTGATTGTGAGAAAGCCGCAAGTGAGACTCCTTCCCTCTCTCCCACAATCTTCACACCAATATCCTCTTCTAGTGGTGCCTCTCCATATATCTGCAAGTGGCTAATGACAATACGGCACTGATGATGAAACCCTTGTGCCTGCAATGTGTGCAAGGATAAGGCAATCGCTCACGAAGCCACTCCAAAATCCCGGGAGGTGGCCCCCTATCCGATTAGCTATCACTACTTATGCTCTCCACTTGAACACATCCAAAACCATCCCCCCCAATCAAGTGAAACACCCAAATCCCCCAAAAACCCTAAACCTTGTCCAAATTTCTTGAACCCTAAACCCTGTCCAAATTTCCTAAATCCAAAAGCCCCCTTAAACCCCGAACACCCCCTACACCCCCGTAAACCCCTCTTAAATCCCTCCTAAATCCCCTCAAACACCCTTAAATCCCCAACAACCCCCAACCCTCCTTAAACCCCCCTAAATTCCCTCAAACCCCCTTTTTCCCCCACTAAACCCCTTAAACCCATCCAAATTTCCTATCCCCCCCCTGAGCCCTAAATCCCTCTAAACCCCAAACTCCTTAGGGCCTAAATCCCCCTTAATCCCTTCAAACACCACAAACCTTCCAAAATCTCCCAAGCCTCCCCAAAAACCCTAAGCTCTAAAACCCTTGAGCCCCTGTTTTATCAATATGGGCATTGGTACATACCATTTCACTTTCGCTTTTAGCTCACGAGCACCTACAACCCTTTCCTCCTCCCTCCCCATCCCACCTCTCCATCCTCTCCTACATTCTCCCTCTCCACCTACAAGAGTTGTTGTAGCTCCCTCTCCACCTCAAGGTAAGAATTCCTCTAATCTACTTCTATTTCAAGTTTTTTTGGTTCCTTTGTCTTTCTTTCTACCTCTCCTTTGGTTTTACTTCCTCTACTTTCCCTTTTGCTAGTTTCCCTTCCTTTTTCTAAATTTTCTCTCCTCCTTTCCTTTTCTTTATCTCAAGGAAAAAACAATACATGCAAAAAAATCATGAAAGAGAGGAGTATGAAAGCTCTACCTCTTGTTTTCATGCTTTTTCCTTGTTTGTAGGCTTCTCTTTATCTCCTCAATCCATTCCTCTGGAATGTTGCTTTTCCAAACTCCTCCTTTTGGTGCTATGCACACATGATCACATGATGTTGAGCGTGAACTCTCAAGACCTTCCCTCAAGATCAACATCATGAAGTAGGCCTTCCCTCAAGATGATGATTCCGGGGAATCAAAGAAGGACTGAGCATTACATTCCATCACCCCCCTTTAATGGGAATGTCCTTCCTCTGTGTCCAAACCAAGAGCTAGTCGGTGTTTCTCTAATAGCTCTTTACCGAGTGGTTTCTGATTGTCTAATTTTCTACCATGGCTTTGAATTCTTGAAATCTAGAAAACACTTCAGATTTCTCTTTCAAAAAGTAGACCCAACAATATCTGTTGTAGTCGTCAATGAAAGTCAAGTAATAAAGTGAACCATTGACGCTGTGGGTCTGGGCATAACCCCATACATCTGTATGTGTCAAATCAAGAATGTATCGTGCACGAGAGGTACTTCTGCCAAAGTTGGTTTGCTTTTGTTTGCCGAAGCAGCATGCTTCGCAAACTTTTCCAAGAAACTATAGCTTCGAAATCCCAATTGCCATATTCTGACTCCTGAGATCTAATAAGTACTTGAAATTGACATGACCATGTCTTTGGTACTGTAGCTAGCATGCTTATCTAGTACTTGAAATTGACATGACCATGTCTCTGGCATCTGTTGCGATTGAGCTGACATGGCATGCTTATACTGTAGCTACCATTCTGTATAAGCATCCTTCCTTGACACCTTTTGCTACTAGCTGACATCTTTTGGATTTATCTCTGATAGTGCATTCATCACCATCGAAGATGACTTTGTAATTGTGTTCCATCATTTGACCTACTGACAAAAGGTTCTTGCTGAGCTTCAAAACATAGAGCACATCTTTCACCAATCCTTCATTTGACCTACTGACAAAAGCTTCTTGCGGCAATCTCTTTCATAGTGTCCAAACTTGTGATAGTAGTTGCACTAGATGTTTGACACATTGGTGGATGCATTCCCTCTTCCTTGAAATCTTCCTCGGTTGGAATTATTTCCTCTTTGCTAATTCTGATGTTGCTAAGGATGATGCTGATGCTAATGCTGATGCTGATTCTGATTCTGGCTTTGTTGATGATGACCGCTTTTCTGATATGATCTATCTCTGCCTCTGCCTCTGCCTCTGCTTCTGTCTGAAGCTGTGAATGCTTGATCATTAGAATTACCTTTACGTGCTTGAATTTCCTGAGTCCTGAGTTCTTCACCAAGTAGGACGACTAAAGTTCTTCCAATGTCGGAATTTGCCATTGGATGGCAATACTCTGGACTAGATTCTTGTATCCCTCTCCTAGTCCATTCAAGATTACTTGAACCATTTCTGCAAGGTTCATAGTCTCTCCTACTACTGCAAGTTAATTGTTGTAGTCTTTTATGCGGAGTACATAAGCATGACCGGTTTCAATGCTGTTGCAGAAACTCTGGTTGATTTGGTTTCTTAGTGTGAGAATCCTGGATATGTTCTTGGACTCATAGAGAGCTGCGAACATATCCCATGCTTCTTTCGATGTCTTGATTGTGTTGAGCTATCCTAGCATGACATCTTGCACATTCTGCTTGATCAAATGATAGGCGTACTTATCTTTCTTATCCCATCCTGCAAGCATCTCTAGCTACGGGCGGTTCTCCATACCAGGCGCTTCAACAACCGTAGCGCCCAATGTTCTCTGTGTGCACTCAGCAGCTCTAAAGCCCGCCTTACACTTCACTTCCACAAGCAGCACCAAACGTAGCTCTTTAAAGCTCATGAGTTGCCACAGACCTGTAGGGTCTACCTGGCCAGAACAGCGAGACCCAGCCTTAACGCCATTAGCAACTATGGATCTCCAAGCGAGCTCATGGATCTCCGAGCGAGCCACAGTCGCTCCTAGTCTCTCTACAACCACTCAGCCCAGGTTCACTGGCTCCACAGCAAAGGTGGCTTCTCAACATCAACTCTAAGCGACCACCTCTAGTGACGAAAATTCGCAGTTGACAAATCTCCAAGATTCTATCAGAATCTTCATAGATTTCGTTAGCCATCCAGTTAGCCATGTGGCACTTATCCATTCACCACGTCATCAGGCACCCCTATCTGGCCACATGTAACCTTATCGTGCCATGTCATCAAGGTAGTCAGCTTGGCACATCACCTTATCTACCACGTCAACACCTTATCTGCCATGCCATCATCAACTACCATGTCATCATAGCCACATCAACTGCCACATCAACATAGCCACATCAACTACCACGTCAACATAGCCACGTCAGTTGCCACATCAGCATAGCCACATCAGCTGCCACATCACCTCTATCACATAAGCAACCATATCATCTGCCATGTCATCTGCCACATCATTACTACCACATCAGCATTGCCACATCATCTACTGACATCATCAGCAGTGCCACTTTAGCTGTCCAATCAGCACTGACCTCTGCAGGCACACACAATGCTCCACAGTCACTTCATGTGACCACTCCTGCCACATCAGCATAGGGCTCCATTGGCACACCTCTTGCTTAGCACAGTGCCACATCATCACTATATGTGACCCACAGTAACACATAGTCATTGAGCACCATTTGCACTCCTTTTGCCCCTCCACCTAGATCAATTTGTATCTCTTGATCCATGAAGAATTTGAGGGCGCTCCAAAACGAAAAGTCGCTTGTTTTTTTGTGCTCTACGCACTCGTCACATCATGTGCACATTTCGGTGCAAGTTACACTCACATTTGAGCCTCACAGAGAAAACCACTTCCTTCATGCACATTTGCCTCTACATCGATGCATCTGACCCAACACTTCAAAAGAACAAAAGAAAAGGAATTATTTGTTGTTCTTTCATCGATCGATGGTTGGTGTAGATCTAGATCAGAGTATACTAGATCGCCATAGAGGGGACACTTTGAATTTCCCCAAGTTTCCAATCTAAGCCATGCCCGAAATTCTCGACTAGTACCTACTCGGAGTCAGTCCATGTGCTCACATATGGTTTCACATCATTACATTATCTGAAACCTTACGTTCATTAGTCCAGTGAGCGGACTTCAGAGAGTACAGAGGCATTGCATATTGTTTCAGTGGGCAGATAGCACTTGATTTCACACACACATGCCACCAAGTAAATCCTATTCGGCTATCTCACGGCATCGTGCACATCATTTCAGCCTTGTAAAGCCTCTTGGTTATTCCCAGCATCATTGCCACAAGCCTTGTAATACACATCATATTTTATATATTGCAGTTCTATCTTCACCGACGGTTCAGAGATTTCACTTGGCATAGTCAGTGTATTTGCAATTGATTCATACAGAGATTTTCACAACACTTTTGAGTACATTTCTTGCACCATGTCTACGACTAGCAACCTCAATCTGGAGGCATCTACCAAGTTAGACAACTCCAATTATGGTACATGGAAATACCGAATGGAGACCATTCTTGTACTTCAGGACAAATGGGAGTATGTCGATGGGTCTACACATAGACCATTGGCCGATCCAACCACCAGTAGCTCCGATACCATGACAAAATATGAAGAGGGGAGAGGAGAAGAGTGGAGATGAGGAGAGAGGGCACAGCTAGAGAGCACATCACAAATGACTAACTATACACTAGATTTAGTTGAAAAAATAGAATATATACGAACCCATTTAGGGTTAGGGTTATGGGATCTAACCCCTTCCTTTATAGCACTCTATAAGGTTAGTGCTATGCACATATGATCACGTGATGGTGCTATGCATGCATGATCACATGATGTTGAGGGTGAACTCTCAACAATATGATAATGTCTTTTTATGGAGAACAATATTGTTATTAATACAAATTTTGTTTATCAATATGGATTCTTCTCGCTTTAGACCTCCACTATTCCATCTCCTACACCCCTTGGGGGTAGATCAAGGACATCGATGGCTTTACCTACTCGACAGTCATCCCCTCTTACGCCTTTTGAGGCATCATCACTTGGGCATCACCATCCTAAATCCAGAAAGAGTAGCAAGGGTCAAGGTTGTTGTGATAGCATGAGAGATGTAGACGAGTTTGCACACTCTCACCACTCTATGTCAAAAAAGTTTGTCATGTTAAAATTATGTCGATGAAAAATTTTCGTCGGCGAATTTTTTTTTTCTATCGATAGAAATTCGAATCCATCAATGAAAATTTTTCCCGTCAATGAAATTGGGATTCCAGAATCCATCGGGATTTTGGAATCCCAAATCTCATCAATGGAAAAAAATTTCATCGATGGAAATGTTTTAAGCCACTAGTCCGAAAGGCAAGGGAATGATCAAATGGACTTTGACGAAAACACCTTGCCACACCCAATGGCCCCTCATCCTAATTTGTACTCAACTTGGGGAGATCCCTAAGGTACTCCTTTCCCTATGGCTGCACCCTATAGGTCGGTGCCTAATGTAAACATGCCCACACCAAGGCCCTTGTCGATGATGTTAGTACACCCGAGCCTGCCACACATGCCGTGTCTAGGTCTTATTAGGCCAAAACTAGTGTACACAATACCTACACAGGCAACAAGCTTCTATGATCCACCCTAAGAGCCACCCAATTGCAGTACTATGCCAACCCCTTAAGCACCTCCACATACACCACATACAGTACTCATAGATGAGGCTATGAGGACACTATTGCAAGCACTAGGGAGGCCACACCGTAGGTTGTTATGGGGAGAGAGAATCATTGTTCATAAAGCCGTTTGGTCACCATCTCCAAGCTCATAACTAAGTTCTTAGGTGAAGGAGATCATGTATCCTAGGTCAAAAGGTTAGAGCAAATTTAGGAGACCTTTTGCGACATTGATGACTTAGACAAGGTGAATGTATTTGGGCTGAGCTTAGATGGTAAGGCAGGCCAATGGTAAAGGGCCTTAGGAGTGGAAGAGAATCAAATGGGAGACTTTAAGGGAATCCTTTATAGTGGGATTTGCTCCCATTGGCCCAAAATGGAGGCCAATTAACAAGTTGTATGAGGTCAAGCGAAATAAACATGAAACCTTAATGGAATATATTGCAAGGATTAAACATCTAAATTCTTGCTGTGAGCCTCGTGAGAGGATGAGCAACAAGTGGCTATTACCTTGCTCCCTCCATTGGCTTAAGGGATGCCAAATTGCCTGACCATTTATTCACCCTCAAACCCACGTCATTCAAGTTGTGCAACAACACTATTGTACTCTTGGATGATAATATAAAGGATCAGGTGTAGAATTTTGGCTTTGATCTTTGAGGCTAATCAATGAGTTTAAACAACTTGACGTTTGCAAGTTCAATGGCATGCAAGTTAAGCTTATGACCAAGATCAAGTAGAGCTCTAGATTGAGTAGACATTGTGTTTGGAGGCTTGGCATTGCCCAAGTTTACTTATAAGACACAATCTAAGGTGAAGCATCCATAGAGGTCAAGCAAAATAAACATGAAACCTTAATGGAATATATTGCAAGGATTAAACATCTAAATTCATGCTGTGAGCCTCGTGAGAGGATGAGAAACAAGTGGCTATTACCTCGCTCCCTCCATTGGCTTAAAGGATGCCAAATTGCTTGATCATTTAATCACCCTCAAACCCACGTTATTCAAGTTGTGCAACAAGACTATTGTACTCCTAGATGATAATATAAAGGATCAAGTGTAGAATTTTGGCTTTGATCTTTGAGGCTAATCAATGAGTTTAAACAACTTGACGTTTGCAAGTTCCATGGCATGCAAGTTAAGCTTATGACCAAGATCAAGTAGAGCTCTAGATTGAGTAGACATTGTGTTTGTAGGCTTGGCGTTGCCCAAGTTTACTTATAATACACAATCGAGACACAATCTAAGGTGAAGCATCCATAGAGCTTCTTTTGTGAAGTCTATGCCACATTCTCACTTATTTGTACTACCTTATCATAGCTTGTGCATTATTTCAAGTAGTTTCCATCCTTTGTATCAAACTATTGTGGATTTGCATTGGCCTTGAGGCATCAACTAACTAAAAAGAATTCATTTATGAATAATTGAAGCCAAACAAGCATGAATATTTGAAGCCAAAAAGAATTTATTTATGAATAATTGAAGCCAAACAAGCATGAATATTCGAAACCAAAAAGAATTTATTCGTAACCATGCGATGCTAGTCACAACGACAAAAGCTTACTATGCACTATGATGTGTGCATACGTAGAAATAATATAATTTACATTAGTAGATCTTTACTTCCAGTTCTTAAACACATTCGTAAATAACCTACAAGGAATAGTTCCCCAAAGATTTTAGCTAATCATTATCAACCACGCATACCAAAGACAATACCGAGCATTTGATATAAGTAAGACTAACTACGAACAATCCTTTATCCTACCAGCTTCTTGCAAATTCTCTTCTGTGAAACTCCGAATTATATGTACCAAAAGATCATCCTATCATTCGAAGCTGGTGTAACTCTCATAGAACGGGAGAAAACCATGTTAAGAATCTAAATATTGCACTACGACAAGAAAAACATTTAAAACTGTGAAAGAGAACAAACAAAACAAGCTTATCTTTCATTTTGTACTCTCTGAATTTTGGATTGACATTCCTCTTCGGGATTACTAATCTATTCAGCTCAACATGCTTTCTTTAAAAGGTCGCAAAAGGCAAAATGTAAATTCATATGATCTTCTCACCCACTCGCTTCTCCAGCTGAGCCCGAGCCTGAGCATTTATGTGATATTCTTGAATGGCATTGAAAACTTCCCTCCTTGCACCTGGCATTCGAAGAAAGGAACAAAAAAATGTTAAAACGCACAGTAATAAGCAGGTGTGTACTACGAAAAGCATGGTCAAGTAAGGTAGCTGGCAAATTCTTTCCCTCGACACTGGGAAGAGCAAAGCCTAGAGATAAAAGTAAAAAGAAATTATTGTGTGTGTGTGTGTGTGAGAGAGAGAGAGAGAGAGAGAGAGAGAGAGAGCGCATTCTCTCAGGAATCTGTATTCTAGACGCATACTCAGGTATGTGAAGTCCACATTGCAGTATGGACTATTTTATGAGGTTGGGGTTCAGATACACTAAAGTCCTCAAATGCAATATCTTCAAGCCGCACCCCCAAACAAAAGCCAAGAAAACGTATAAGTACGGAATAGAGTTCTTCTTTTTAATAGACTTATCTACATAGAATTGACTTCCAATAAGATGCTGGTACGCACTTAATATTCCAGATAAGCTGTATTTGACTTGTGGAGTCAATTTTCTAGGGCTTGTATCGCTGTTCCTTTGAGAGCTGCCACCGCTCCTACCAAATGCAATGTTGGCAGCAGAGTTGGACGATCTATACTTTAGTTGATCCCTTTTGATAAGCTCTTCACATGCTGCTTGGCCTACCTTGGGGGATCAAACCAGTAAAATAGGAACACAATTAGTTTGCTCCCCTGTTTCTGCACCTGTTTCTGCACAGCAGCTTAAATATCCGATTTTTGAAAATGGATGTTTACCATGACTAATGAGGGGCACAATGAGTACATGTAGAAGAAGCATTACATTCTCAGGTTACCCGCTAACGACATCACATACAAGTACTTCAATCTACGTACGTCACATACAAGTACTTTAAATATACGTACATCCATGTCTTCATTATTTTTCTACAATTTATCAATCCCACGTTTACTTAAATACAAATAGAAGTCGTATATTGAAGTAGCTGTCACAATTTTCATCTGTACATTACATGCGAGTAGAAGAGCACCAGGACGTGTGTTTTAAAGCTTACAAAACGTTGTAGGCGGCCTGTAGTTATTGCAACCAGATAGCCTGGTAGAGAGTTTAAGGGGAGCAATTGTCGGGGAACTTTTGTGAGGATGCCTGATCTGATCTAAGTATGATTCTGTCCGCCTGCTTACAAGACCCACAAGTAACTGTGATTGTGTTTGTGTGAAAAGGCCTGAAGGCACTGCAACAATCTCTTCTTTCCATTCTGCCAAGTACAGTGTGTAATCTCGGTGGATAAGAGGATTCCAAATTTGATAGCATAAAATTGTATGTTTTATAACGTCACAGAGATGGACAGAGACAGGCACGATCGATTCTTCAGAATGATACGGCATCAGATAATTTTTAAGTAAAAGAATATGGCAGCTCTCTCTATGGTATGGTATCCACTAAGAAAGTTTCCCACGGTTAATACATTAACTGCATTCTAAAACCCAGCTCAATACCCACTAGTATTTCAAGTAATATTTCGAACGTATGCACAGCCCCTCTCTCTCTCCCCCAATACACACAAACAGCCACAATCATTGGTGCACGCATACCCCCTTCTTGACAAACTGAAACAAAATTTGGTAGACATCCCATGATCCCATCCCTTGAACTCAGCCTTGTAGCACATTAATGTCACAAGAAGACATTCCACTAGCACACGTTCTCTGCCCCCCGAGCATATGTACCAATCACACAGGCCTTTCAGACTTTGATGCAAAAGTTTCTACAGGTGTAAGAATATAAAATGCTGGTTTTTGCGTGATAAACTTCCAAAACGCAGGAAAGACCTAAAGGAGGAACCTGGCGGTTTATGAACAGCATGTCTGGCGTTTGGTAGCTGAGAATATTTCCCCCTGCAATCTAGCTGAGGCTTTGATGAGTTCGGAGGAACTTCAACTACAGATTTAGTGTCACAATTGATCCCTCTGAATCCAATTCCTGGGGCAGAAGGTTTAGAGGTGGGTGTTCTAAGATCTATTCTGAGCCCGCATTTTGACTTCAAA
The DNA here is from genome assembly GCF_047967505.1 of Dipteris shenzhenensis. Classification (NCBI taxonomy): domain Eukaryota; kingdom Viridiplantae; phylum Streptophyta; class Polypodiopsida; order Gleicheniales; family Dipteridaceae; genus Dipteris; species Dipteris shenzhenensis. Next base: position 48,717,759 of record NC_141607.1, on the reverse strand, counting down.
TCAGGGGCGCTCCGAGATGTTAGGGGTGAAGGGGAGAAACATAAGGCTACGTTCCCTTGCAGTCTTTTTCCTTCTTCCCAGTGTTGTTTCCGCAAGGTCCATAGACGCTGCACTTTGGCGTGCCAATCTGTGAGGTTGTTGCGTAGACGGGGAGATTGATGGATTGCAGCAATGGCAGGCATCCATCGTGCGGCTGCCATGGCAGAGTAATTCAAATGAGACCACCCCTACTCTTTGAATTATCTGTGCGGCTACCGGTTCAAATCAAGATCTCACAACACTGGTCATCGTCATCTTTTGCAAATTTATATTACAGCCCACTACCACATTCTGCCGTGCACACCACTAGCAATCTTTGCGGCAGTTAGATCTCCATTCACGATTTCCCTACGGCCCATTGCTCCATTTCTTAGTTTTCCACTATATTTATCTCTACTTTCTCACGCAGATATTCGCCGACTTCAGGCTTACAGTTCCCGTCGTTCTGTACGAATTTGGGAAACCGAAACACTTTGATAGAGTATATGCGCCCTCTTGGGCAATCACTCTTTCATTGTGGGAAACCCACGAAGGAGTCTTCGTCCTTTCATAGATTGTGTAATGATTGAGAGCTTGTCGACCTTCAAGGTAGTTGGAGCGGTTCAGCAGAGTGGTAACAACTTTGACAGCGTATCCACGTGTGTTTAAGTTTTGATTTCTTCACAATGATCGTTTGCATGTTTAGGACATCCATGTGCCTTGTTTTCAAGAAGGGTGCACACCTACAAGTGGGCTATTCCTCCTAGTGTCCCCGGACAAGCTCGAAATTATCGATTTGTTTTTAATGTTTGTGTCAGGTGGCCTGCTATTGGCTTGCCCATGGTCCGGTAGCTCTTAAATACCATTGTGGTTTTGAGAAGAGAAAAAATGCCATTTCTTGAAATTCGTAATCCGTGTATTTCGTGTGGCAAGTGTGTTGGCGCTGGTGCCCTTCTTCTTCGAGGATGTCAGTAGTAAGTGGAGGGTGGCTAAACATTCACCTCGATGCAGGCTAGAAGGCTTGGTGGCTTTCATTACCATGAGATTGGTTCTATACCTCGCTCTCATCAATTGTAGCGACCCAAAAGGTCCCTCCACTTTGTGTAGAGACCCAAAAGGTCCCCCCACTTTGGTAGGTTTGGTTGTGTTCAACAATGGCTGTCATAGTGTGTGGCTGTGTGCAGCGATATGGCCAGCGCAACACTTGAGAAGGATGCAAATTCCTATTTAATGAGTCTTTGTTCATATCATTGCACTAATTTGTGGTGTTCAAAATTTTGCATGTTGGATTTGCTACGGTAAAGGGATTCGCCTCTTTGATCTTGGTTGGAAAGAGCTCGTAATGATGGGAGGGATGCTTTTTTGGGTCTCTACACAAAGTGGGGGGACCTTTTGGGTCGCTACACAAAGTGGGGGGACCTTTTGGGTCTCTACACAAAGTGGAGGGACCTTTTGTGTCTCTACTCAAAGTGGAGAGACTTTTTGGGTCTCTACACAAAATGGAGAGACCTCCGAAAGTGTAGGCTTTTAGTATTTCTCTCTCTAGATCCTGATTTTGCAAGTATGATTAGATCTTTTCTAGATACTAATTTTGGCTATCCTCATCCTTTAATATTTATCATACCATCTTTCAGGCTCAAGATATTACAAGCGGAGCTTTGGCGCTACTCTACACACACAATGCTCTCATAGTTGTTGTCCTAGACTGCACTTCTGGTCCTTGTTGCCACAAGGTTAACAACTCCCTTGGACCAATTTGATTACCTATACTCAGGTTATGGTTGGTTCTGCAGACGATGTTGTGTTGTGGTTGTCTTTACCCAATGAGTATGGTAAGGATGGCAGCGATGATAGATTGAGCGAGCTTGTTGTCGATCTTTTCCTTGTAATCCAAGAACATCGTGGATTGCTTGGTCATTTTTTAAGAAGCCAGTGTCAACCATTTCTTCAAACAAACACACATAACGCCCTTGAAGAGATATGGCCCTTTGAAAGAGGCGACTTGTTGTTTGAGCATCTATCTATTGATTTGGATTGAAGTTGAGGTTGGGCAATCGGTCATCAATGGTGAGGGACACCTCCAGGATGACTGCTAAGGCTTCACTGTATCTTGCACTTTCCTTGAGTGTTTTGTCATAACTGCTTTGCATAATTGATGCATGTTTGTCCAAGGCTCTGATGAGTGTTTCCTGGCTTCTCCATTTGATTTTACAGTTTCTATTGATTAACGGCCAATTGCAAGGAGCATCTGCATTATTGGGATTATAATGATTGGCATCCCACCGGTAGCGGCAGGGTACCACATCAAATGTGGGATGTGTGTGAAAGGAAGATGGAGCCTGTATGTATTCATGTTTACATAATTGGTTAGGAGCAAGGATATGTGTTGAGCCTAGAAGGAGTGTAAGAGCTTTTACTAACATATAGTTATTTCTCACTCCTATATGATTGGAAATGTCAGCCAAAAACTTAGCTGCCTCTTTGCATATGGGATCCAGAATCATATCATGGCATATTCCGCTGCTTTGTGACTTTGTGTTAGGTGGGAATAAATCCTAAATTTCAAAAAATATTGCATCCAAATGTTTCTTTGGATATTCTTCTTGTTCCTCTAGAAATGAGAAAGCCTTTTGCATAGTGGATCTACTGAGGTAGATCTATAAGGGCATTTCTTTATATGTTACTATCCCATACTTATCTTTCTCCAACTCTCTACTTTTATATGATGTTATGAATTGACAAATGTATTCTGTCATAGCAGGTGTTGGTAAGAAGGATTTTAACTTCTCAAAAAGACTACCTAGTCCCTTTGACTGCAAGAAGTTGTAAGCATCAGGTGACATGGAGAACGTTGAGACTTGTGGCCATACAAGCTGTATTGTTTCATCTGTTGCTAGCTCTTTAATGGTCTAGTCATCAAGGTGTTTTGCACTTGTATCCTGCACAGTCAATTGCTCTGCCTCAATTTATCCTACCTCTAGGATCCTTTGGTTTTTTAGCATTTCTTCTTGATGTGTTGCATTTATTTGCTCATTAGTATCACTATCCAAAACCACTAGCTATGGTCGTTTTGGTGCTGACCTATGGGTCGATGATTCTGGATCGTGTCCTCCTTCAGGTTGGTGATTTGAGGAGGGCTATTGAGGTTGAGGCTTGGGCCGTTTGGCATGGTGTCACTTTGTTGATGGCGTTGTAGGCCTTTTTCCCATCTTATTGGACTATCTTTACCTTGGCATTACACACATGAATCCGGTCCCAGTTTGACAGTTTCAATAGAGTGCCATGTGGTAAGAGTGCCTATTTCTTTTGTGAGTGGCTAATGCATTTTATTCTTTTTGTGATGAGGGTGTCGTGTGTGTGGATCAAAACAAGTATCTCTTGGGTCTCTAATTTGTGCAATTTATTAGTGGTGCTCGAAACGTGTGGGTGTGCTATGCATGACTAGTGAGGTAGGCATTCCTCCTATATGCTTAATTTGCTAAGGGAATCATAGGGCAGCTAGGACTCAGTCACCACCTCTAAGCCCTAGGTTGAAATCGATTGAAATTGCCTATATGTGCGATGTACATATGCTAGTGAGTGCTCGTGATACAATCTAGTCCTAACTATGGAAGACTTGGGACCCCAAATCCTCGTTATTGTAGGGGATAGCTTGCATGTTGATGTAGTAGCATTTCAGTCAATTCCCATTTATTGTTGTTGTGAATTGGACTCCATCCGATGTTTCTAGTAGCACAGCTCTGATGGTATTCATTTTTTTGACTCTATAAGGTCCTTGACCTAGAAATTTGAGCTTGCCCTTATAAACTTTGGTATTGTACAATAGAACTAGGTCACCTTCCTTGATGTCTTTGTGTATGCTTGTCTAATTGGTAGAGTCTTTCTTTTAGCGATGCATGATCTCCCATATGTGTAGACTAGATATTACAAATTCTAGTGGGACCACAGCAGCTTCACAGTGCTGTACACAAATTGAAAAGGTGTATTTCCTGTACTGACCTTGAGTGTGGTTCGGTATGCCCATAAGGCTGCATTTAGTTTCTCTGCCTAATCAAAATGCTTTTCTTCTACTACCTTGGTGAGGACAATGCATAATATTTTGTTGGTGGATTCGGCTTGTCCATTCTCTTGGGGGAGTAAGGTGCCCATTCCCTTAGAGGTAATAAGGTGTGCTCTTTCTATGGATCACCATAAAGTCAGCAGACAAGAGTTCTTGGATTACCTCATTGACAAAATGTGTTCCTCTATCTGACACAATTTCAATGGGACATCCAAATCGGGTGATCACACTCTCGTACAAGAACCTTGCTGTGCTTTTGGCATCTACCTTTCTGATTGCTTTATTCAGCCCATTTGGTAAAGTAATTAGTGGCCACAATGATGTAGTGTGCCTGTGTTCCCTTTACTGCTGGATGGATCGGCCCACAAAATCAATCCCCCAGTTTTAAAGAGTGTTTGTGCAACGACTATTGTTAGGGGGATTGAAGTCTTTGTGTGGTGGTTTAGTAGTTCGTTGGCATACATCACAACTTTTGACATATTCCTAGGCATTTGACCAAAGTGTTGGCCACCAGTATCCTATGAGAAGACTTTTCTTACTGTTGCTTCCCCTTGGAAATGTCCACTTGCAATTCCTTCATGTGCTTCACTAAGGATTGGCATGATTTCATGTGGCATCACACATCTCCTTAAAAGCTCGTCCTTGCCCATTCCTTGCCCATCTTGTATAGTTGTCCTGCAATGAGTTGGTAGGGTGCAACTTTTAGAATTAGTTTCCTAGCATCCACTACTTTCATTTCAGGAGGTGGCCTTCCTACCATTACATACCCAACGATGTCTACACACCAATCAGGCACATCGTCTATTTGAAATAATGTGGCATCTGGTAGTTCATCTTCTATTCCTTTAGGCTCTTCTCTTGTCCTCAATCGTGACATGTGATCTGTAATGAAATGTTGAGCTCCTTTTCTCACCACGATTTAGAAATTGAATTCTTGTAGCAGTAGAAGCCATCGAGTGAAAAATTTCTTCGTGATGTAGATCATTTCCAAGTATTCTCTTTCTATTGTGGTATAATTCACCTCCGCATCATCATTTAGCTATCTGCTTGCAAAGTTTATTAGGTAGTCTTTGTTGTGTTTGCCAAGTTGACATAACACACTCCCTACTACATAATTGGAACCGTTAGTATGTACAAGAAATTCTATGTCCCAATTCGGTACCATTAGAAGAGGGTATGTGATCAATCTCCACTTGAGGGTTTTGAATTCTTGTTCGCATTCGTCTATCGAGATGAAGTTGACTAGGAGCTTATATAGGGGCCTTGCAATCATGGCATACCTCAGTATGAATCTTCTATAGTATCTGGCATGTCCCATGAAGACTTGGTTTCCCTTGGCACTTAGTGGGGGGAAGTTTTATGATGATCTTTATTTTGTCCATGTTATTTGCAATCCCATGTCGAGAGACTATGTGTCCTAAGACTACTCCGTGTGTGACCAAGAATTGGCATTTTAGAGGATTCAAAGAGATTCCATACTCCCTGCATTTTTTAAGGACTTCTTCACGGCATTTCAAGTGATCCTTTTTATCTGAGTGTATGCACAAGTTGTCGAGGAAGACTTGTAGGAACTTGTTGAGAAATTCCTTGAAGGCAGTGTACATTACCCTTTGAAAAGTAGATGGGGCATTGCATAAGCCGAATGGCATGATCCTGTATGCAAAAATGCCCCATTTTGTGGCAAATGCTGTCTTTGCCTGATCTTGATGTGCAATTTGTACTTGGTTGCACCCGCTGAACCCATCCAAGAAGCTATACACTTCAGATCCCGCTACCCTTTCTAAAACTATTTTAGTCAATGGTAGGGGATAATGATCTCTGATTGTTGCTGCATTGACGTTCTTGAGATTTACACATAGTCAGAGCTTCTTGTTTTTCTTAGGAACAATCACAATTGGTGACACCCAATCAGTATGTTCAATCTCATAAATGAAACCAGCATCCAATAATTTTTCTAGTTCTTCATAGACATGGGTGCCATACTTGGGATTTGTCCTAGAAGGCCCACATACCTTTGGTTTGGATTCTTCCCTTATTGGTATGGTATGTACTACAACTTCTGGGGAAACCGCTTTCATTTCTTTGTAGGACCAAGCCATGCAATCTCTATATTCCATTAGCAATGCTTTCATTTCATTTTCTTCTTCTAGAGTGAGCTATTCACTGATGTATGTATACATGCTTTTCTTCTTCACCGTTGAAGGCAAGATTCAGTTTCCTTGTCTTGGCTGGTCCTTCATAAACTAGGGTATCCTCAATATTCTCTGTTTCTTTGAGCTTTGATTCCCTGACTGGCCTAGGCATTGCTATTGTTGCTTCTCCTCTAGTGTAGTTTTTGACGTAATAAGGAACTTCCCTTAGGCCTTCATGGCACTTTGAGGTGCTTGCTTGGCTGCTAGCTCCACTGGAAGATATTTGGTCCAATTCACCTGTGTTCCCTTGTTCTTCTTTTTTGTTACTATTCACCATTTCCCTCTTCATTCTCACATTGGGTTTGAACTTTATAAGATTTTTGCTTTGTGAGACTAGTGATGGATTTTCAATAGGAGTCGCACTCCCAAGGAGTGGTTCTTTGTCCATACAAACACTTCAAGCCCTTTAGGATCCCATTTAAAATTTGGGGACTCAGGTGCTTTTGTGGGCTTCGTTAAGTAAATTCTACCACTCTGGTCTGCATTCTTTTGGATTCGTTGAAGTGCTCTGCCCTGACCTTTTGGCATTGTACACCCTCCTTCTTTTTCATGGACCAGTTGCTATTGGATAGTGTTGGAGGGTCGAGCTTGGGATATTCAATGGCCATGAGTGCTGTAGGATTGCCAAGTCATTGTCAAATACTAGGCCTTCCAAGGTTGGATTATCAGCTTCTGTTTCCATATCCCACTCTATGTGGGCACCGTAGCCTTCTATTATGGACTCTTCAGGGTCACTATCCCATTCAATGCTTGTCATGAAGAATGGCATTTCCACTACTTCTGATTCATCATCCCAGATTGGTGCTTCTAGTTGTATCATTTGGGCATCCACATCTAGCAACATTAGATGTGTTGTTTTACAATTATCTATTGTAGCTGTCTATATTCAATTATTGATGTCACTTTGTGTATCCCCTCCGATGGGCTTTAGTGCATTGGTAGGTATAGGGGATGCATGACTGGTGGCTGTAGTGGAAGAAGTGTCTTCAACATTTCTAGGGATAGTGGGTTTGATTTCCCCTGCTCCCAGATTTATCTTGATAGCGGTTTCTCTATTTTGGATAGTGACCCTATCGGTGCCCCAATGATGGAGTACCGATGCTTCCCAAAGCCATGGTCTTCCCAACAATATCTGGTATGCTGTGGCACCCTTCCGAAGAGACATGAATCTTACTCCAGCAATTTTTATTGACACATTGTCAACAATACCGAATGGCTTCATTTTCGTGTGGTTAGTTAGGCAGATGATAGAGGTGGCCTTCTGCATTGGAGGTAGTCCCCATTCTTCATATAGCTCTCTTGCCAAAATGTTTACACCGGCTCCACCATCCACTATTGCTAGGTATTGACCAAAGGATTTATACTGCAGTGGGATGGTTACATTTTTTATGTTATCCCTAGCATTGAATTTTACTTAAATTACATTTTCCTCTTCTTCAGGTGGGGGGAAGTATTATGAATATTCAAACCATCCCTTGAAACTCTCCCACATTGTAGGGAAATTTCTTAGTAAGGTCCCAATTGACATTGTGACGGGGCAGGTTATCAAGCTCGCTAGTGCGGAGCCATCCAATTGGAGATGTTTTGTAGGTTGCTCTATTACCTATTGAAAGTTGTTAGGATCAATCACCATGTTGATGCTAGGTGCCGATGGTGCTTTGACCTCTGCTGTTGCCATCTTGTCTGCCTCAAATTTTTCTTATTCTTGTTGAACCCATTACTTCAAGGCTGGTAATGCATCTTTTGAGTTTCAGCATTGGGGTATGCTTCCTTGGCTCCCCTTGGGTGGCACTTTCCGTGGATACTGTGTTGTGGGATTAGCATGGCTTGTTTTGCCACAGAGCTCTTTGTTTTTTGAGCGGAAAGGAGTTTTAGCCATGCTGCTTCTTTCTACTATCTTGTTATGATCAAGATTGGCTATGATACCACACTTTGTGTTGCCACACTATGATTTTCCATGCTTATCATCCCCAGGGGTACATTAGGTTTTACTTCCATGGTTGGTTGAGGCTTTGTTCTTAGTGGGCAATCCATGCAAGGCACACATGTTGGAATGTAATGGGGTTACTACTTGGGGTACCAACTCAGCATGTAATATGTTACTACCCGCGTCCAAAATCTAGGGTATGGGGGGACAAGATCCATATATAATATGCATTGATTTCCTTAAAAATTTTCAAATATGCAAGGGAAAAATATGCAAATTTCATGTCCCCCGTCCCACAAAATATAAGGTATGTACCTTGAAAAATATGTAAGATTTTAAGATTTGTACATATTTTTCATAATATGTGAGGCCAAGGGGGGGGTCTTTTGGATGAGGGGGTAAAAACAAAAAATACACTAAAATATGAAAACCCATCTCCTTTCAAATTAATGTAACTTTTCATGTGTTACCCAAATTTCAAGGTGTAAAGACATATTTGAAGCTCTTTTAGTATACAACACAACCATGTTAATTTGAAGAATTTCTACTCATGGCATATTGTTAAATTCATCTCATACTCAAGATTTTGATAGGTTTTCTTACTAAAGGGAGTTGGCGCCCCAAGGGTTACCCTTGTGTGGGCATTCTTCTATGCAGTGGTTTTCTCCCCAACCAAAGCACTTGGTTGGTGTTCGATATGTGGTGGGCCCTACTTGATTAGCATACACTAGGATGAGTCCTTTGGTGATGTCCATGTAGTAAATAGGGTATTCTGTTTGATACTCATAGTGAGGTTCCAGCTCTTCAGGTTGGACTTGTTGCACCGGAGCTACTGAAGCAAGATTGGGAGCCCTTTGATATTGTGGAGGATTGGGATTCCTCATTAGTTGAGGCACTTGTGTTCTCATCAGGAGTGGGTTGAGACGCAGAAATTGTGCATTAGGTGCCAGTGTCGGTTGTTTGTATATTGGGGTTAGCAGCTGTTGGTATTATTGGGGCCGAGGTTGTGCTACCCTCATATTGTAAAAACAAGTATTTCCATCATGCCCTGCAACATTGCAAATGGGACACCATAACCATGGGGGCTGAGCCACTTTTGGTGGGTTTAGTTTGCTCCTCAAGATTAGGCATTCATTGGCTATATGGTTGGCCATACAGGGTCAACACCAAACATTTTCTCTCTGTGGGTACTGTGGTGGCTAAGAGACACACAGCTTTTGCTCGATGGCCTACATCCTTTCATCTTTTATAGGATGATAGGTGAGAAGTGGAGTGGATGAGAGGATGAGAGCTAGGAGGGAGCATGGAGCAAAGTAGCCAAACAAAAGAGCAGGGGAGTAGATGCATATATGAGAAATGGAAGTGGGGAGCATGGAGGAAAGTAGTCGAATAGCATTCTCCTTGTTCGGGGCCATTATTAAATAGTAACAATGGAACTCTACTAAATTGTCTAAATACCAATGAGCCACCTTCAATTATTCAAAATTTGATCAACCACGGTAATTGGAGGATTAACTACATGTATTCAAGCCCGATGGTGCCATTCAAATAATCATGAGTCATCTTCAATTAATCTAAAATTGAGCTAACAAATCACATACCTGCTCGGCTAAGCAGTGCTTTATTTTGCACTTTGTAGCCTTTAGAGGCCTTCTTTGCTATGCAAAGCTTCATTACAAGGCCTTCAAAATTTTTGGGCTTCAAAATAAGGTTGCCATTTCGGACTAAATCTAGAAGGCTAGAGTAAAACTTGGCCTTCTCAGTAAAGGTGAGAGACCATGGTGACTTGCAATTAATTGCACTAGATTGCTTGTTTTCTCCCAAAAATAATCGCATGCAAGCCTAGAATTCAAGCCCGTCCAATTATAGAATCATGAACTGCTACTTAACGACATGCTACTGTGGTGACTGGTAATTAAGTGTATTAAAAATAATAGAAAGACATCACCACTTCTCAATGGGGACATAAAATTGCATGAAAGACCATACAAATAATAATGAAGGAGAACCCATGCCGGTGATTGGTAATTAATCATAATTAATTGCATGCAAGATCAGTGGCACCATCCAAATGATCTAGTGACTAGTAACTAAGTGGTGATTAATTGCATGCAAGATCTATGGTGATGTGACTGCCGTCATGAGTTGCATTCAATTACTCAAAATTTTAGCCACCAATAAATCACATCCCACCTATCCAAATAATCATGAAGGAGCCACCATGTGTGGCAATGCTGGCATTATGGGCCATTGCGGTGGCTGGTAATTATCTACACTCTACTTAATTGCATGAAAGGTCGATGGCACCATCCAAAAATCAAGTCTAAGCATGGTTAGGTGACATGCTTTTTGTGCTTTATGAAAGCACATAGCACATTACTTATAGCACAAATTATGTACCTTAATATATGAATTTTTTTAAATATCAATGTTCTTTAGTGAACTTACAATATTGTAAGAGTCAAAAAGCACATTTTATCATTGCAATAATTTTTTAAGAATTGAAATAGGTGTCCTATACCAATAAAAGTAGTAAATTTCTCGAATAGTGCTTTTTTGTGTCACCTTCCCATGCTAAGACCCAATCATGAGCTGCCTTTAATTAATCAAAATTTTAGCCATCAATTTTTTTTGGTAAAAATTCAAAGACTATTGTTAGTATAAAAGGATCAATTCAATCCTTCTTGAGTATGGTTCCATGGTTTAGCTGCCAATTTGAGCCTGACTGCCAAATAAGCCTCAGCCCAACACCATGGTGGCTCTCGCTTGAGCCAATCATTGTTGTGGCCTTCACTCTAATTAGTCCTCTATTATTTCATTCCATCTAAACTCCTTTCACTATTTCATCTATACCTTACTCCTTTTCCATTTTTGTTTCCCTTTACAATTACCTCTCAACCTTTCTCAGTTGCACTATTCTTGCAACCTCTATCCCCTCTCACAATGGATTCCCTTAGACACATCGAGCTCGCAAATGTGTCATCCTACTCCTCCATCTCTGCATAGTCTAAGAGCTTCTCACACAATCTTTACTCCAATTGAAAAATTCATTAGATGCTACCATATGGTAGCCTAGGGGGCATCGAGTATGAGGGGTCCCAAACCCCCATCTTCTAGCCATGCATGCATACCCAGTACCCAAAAAGAGCTAAGTGGAATAGTTGGGAGGGTCTCAAATTGCATTTAAATACAAGAAACCGTAGAAACCATCTTTACTTATGGTATTTCTCCCTCCATATGTACGTGTCGACCCACACGCTAAGGGCCTTTTTAGCCCTTTATATTTCCATTAGTCCTAGGTTCCATGAAGGGGTTAGGACCACACCAAGTCCCTATTTCCAATTCCCCCCCATGGTCCAATCATGACACGTTAGAACCTCTGAATTAAATACCATGGATTACCCACACAGGGCATGACCAAATGCCATTGACAACTCACATAGGGCACTACCAAAGAAACACATAGAAACCACCCACAAAGGGCATAGTTGACCAATCAGATGCTACTGCCAAGTTCATGAATAGTTCACGGAAGACCTTGACTAATGTAGGCCATCAATTCCTATGCCGACTAGGGCTATTGTTCTTGTAGATTCCTTTAGTTTTGGACATAGAGTAGCAGCCACCATTCACTACAATTCGAGCATAACATGGGCCATCAATCCCACTTGTGCATGGTTGTTGTTAGCCATCACACCTATCATAGGTCCACTACTCCACATAGTTGTGTACGTGCCATTTGTCACCCCTAGAATCTGTAGGCCATATGCCTAATCTGATACCATTTGTCAACACCACAATCCATAGGCCATATGCCTAATCTGATACAATTTTGGAAAAACCACCAGATGTTGCCACATGGTAGCCTATGGAGCGCCGAGTATGGGGGTCCTACACCCCTATCTCCTAGCCACACATGCCTCCCTAGTACCCAAAAAGAGCCCACTAGAATAGTGGAAAGGGTCTCAAATCCTAGCTATATTCAAGGAACCGTAGAAACCATCGTTACTTTCGGGATTTTTCCCTCCATATGTACATTATGTCAACCCACGTGCCAAGGGCCATTTTAGCCCTTTATATTTCTATTAGTCCTAGGTTTCAAGACGGAGTTAGGACCACACCATGGTCCTCCTTCCAACATCTTCCCCTATGCATAGTGCAAGAGCTTCTCACACCATCTTCCCTCCCCTAGTCTCAAAATCATGACATGTGAGAGATCCTCACACAATAATTCCTCCATATTGAAATCGTGACATACGAGAGAGATCCTCACACAATCTTCACAACATTGATTTGGATTCTCTCTCCAAATTCACCAAGTTGATAGATGAAGTAAACGTGAAGGATGCATAAATTGTCTATCAAAGTTAGAGGACTAACATCATTGAAAGCATGATTAAAAAGGTGCTAGTATTCCTAGAGGCAATTTTCACACACAATTATTGGAGAAGTCATGGAAGAGAAATGATATTTTATATTTATACTCCAACATTGCGATTAGTGCAAATGGAGGAGTCAAGGATTTGATTTTGCCAACAGATGTTTAGGATGTGTTGAAATAGACAAGACAATATTTTCTTGATATGAGAGGAACCATGAAGGCTTAGCATGTTCAAGTAGCAATTAGTAATTGAGTAGATGTATGGTCTCTTTCTCAAGGGAGATCTCCAAGAGCATGATGACTACTTGAAGAATTATACGGATGGAAAATCCAAATTGTCATCTCAATCAATCAGAGATGCTATGTACCTGATGGGGACTTCTTTCAAATTAATTTTTTAGCATACAATAAAAATATGACTTTTCTACATATGAACTCCACCAATGCAATAAAGAGAGTGCTACATGAGAGAATGCTTAGGGAGGGTCAAGAAGAAATTGAAAGAATAAAGATTTAAGGAGGCTCATAGTAAGAAACACTCATGATGGAGAGCTAGACCTATCAAGCATAGACTCAAGTTCAGTTAGGCTACAAGATTGAGACTTGTATTCATGTAAATACTTGAGAGCTTTCTTGTATATATCAACAATACAAGGTAGGCTTCTTATATAGAGAGAGCCCTTAGAATAGTCAACACCTGTGGGATCCTCTGATCGACATCTCTCCTTGTGGATGTCCTCGATCCACATCCTCACATCATGTAGTCCACATTCTAGGGTGGCTACGTTAATACATTCCTATACCGTACCTTAGCCTTTAATTATGTGCTCATGGCACCATATTCCTCAACACCTCCCCTTAGTGCCATGATCCATTGGCTACCGTAAGGTAGTTAGATGTGAGTTTACATTCCATCATCTCCCCTTAGTACATACCTTGCTACATAAAGTGGTCACGTGTAGCTTTTACATGTCAATACCTTCCCTGAGTGCTTACATGGCTACTTGAAGGTGGTCAAGTTTGTTTTACAAACATGTGGGCTAAAGGTGGCAAGGTTGTTGCTTCTAAATGCTTGATGTCGATGGTGTTCTCTTCTTTGCTTGATGTAGCTTGATGCATGATGGTGCTACGTGAAGTAGTGCAGAGATGCACGATGTAGTGAAGAGCCGCCGTGTGTCGAGTGTTCAAAATAAATAGATTGCATTTCACTATTATGCTAGTGTGGCATCATGAAGTCGAGAAAATTTCTAGCGAGAGTATAGGTCCATGCAAAATTCAAATATTGACCCAGGAGTGCATCACGTGGCGGCCCCAAAATGGCCGTGAAAATAGTTCTACGATTAGCTACACCCAAGCGAGTGAGCGTTGACCCCAAAAGGAGTGCGAAAAAAGGGTGTTCTATCATTTTTGTCTCTTTCTCTACCTTTTTGGAGTATAGAGAGTCAACTCTAGAAGAAAGAAAACACACTTTCTAGGGAATGAAGTGATTTTTCCTTGAAAGTTTTGTCTGTATTAAGTAGATACGTTTTCGTATCACACTTTGTCTATATTATTATTACAGAAGATAGGGAAGAGGGAGAGATTGAGGTAGATGATATTTAAACCTAAAAGACTATTTTTGACATTTTTTTCTTCACTGGTATAGGAGGGATAGAGAGAGAGAGAGACTATTTCAAGCTTCTATGTTTTTTTCTATTTGAGGGGATGAGTGAGGGAGAGAGACAAAAAATAGTCTTTTGTTTCTTTATTAGTATAGGAGGGGGAGAGAGAGAGAGAGAGAGAGAGAGAGAGAGAGAAAGAGAGAGAGAGAGAGAGAGAGAGAGAGAGAGAGATTATATTTGATACTTCTATGTTTTTTTTTCCTGCTTGAGGGGATGAGGGAGAGAGATAGAAAATAGTTGATTGATTCTTCGCTAGTATAGGAGGGATAAATAGCGGAAGGGAGGGGAGAGAGAGAGAGAGAGAGAGAGAGATTATATTTTGAATTGCTATGTTTTCTTCCGTTTGAGGGGATGATTGAGGGAGAGAGATAGAGATTGTATTTCAAACTACTAAGCTTTGGAAGTATTTGAGAAAAAAGGAAGAAAAAGAGATCCTAATCAAAGAGTTTTGGGAGGGAAAGAGAGAGTGATATGATCTTGATAATTTTTTCTTTATTTGTGGAGAAACAGAGCAAGAAGAGAGCATATCTTAAAGTAAGTATTTCAAAATAATTTGTTGTTTGTTTGTATGAGGGGTACCTTTGAAGATAGACTGAGACATAGAAAGAAGTATTCTATGTTTTTTGAAATAATTTTTTGTTGTTTATGTGAGAGGTTGAGTGAAAGGAGAGAGGGAAGGAGGGGGGAGAGAGAGAGAGAGAGAGAGAGAGAGAGAGAGAGAGAGAGAGAGAGAGAGAGAAGACATAAATTTTGAGGGTCTATGGAAATAGAAAGAGGTAGAAAGAGCTACTTTTAATTATATGGTATAGGGGCAAACTATGGAAGTAGAAAATGATAGATATAGAAGTAGATTATAATTTGTTGTATTGAATAATGTTAAGGATGAGCATGGGGAATGGATTCCTCAGCTCTACAGGAAATATTCTTGGATCACAATGCAACCCACTAGTCGTGGATGCTACAAAGTGGGTCAGAAGGGTGCAATGGACATCTCCAAACATTGGAAGGGAAGGATCTTAGACTTTGAAATTTCTCTTGACAATAATACAATGACATAGGTATATATTGAGCATGTCTTTACCCATGCAAACATATACAGGCATCCAAATGGAGGACTTCCATATCATACACCTAATTGGAAGTCTTTCAAAGTGTACTAGTATTTCATTTGCATTTTAGAGTATTTGCATTTATTTGGGGACTTCGACACAACTGTCTTATGGCTTGTATTTGTTTCAAAGAGTGGGAGCCTACATCATGCATGATTGAAATGTTGCATGTCTTGCTTTTTGATTTTGCTATGTGGTTTAGCAACAGATTTGTTGATTCAGAAGCCTCTTCATCCCCTTCTCTCCCTCCCTCCTCCCCCAGTTGATTTCTTTCTTTCACCATCCGAGAGTTTGGGAAAGTGGATGGGACCAATTACCCTATCAGGAAGGTGAAGATCCAGAGTCATGTAGTGGCTCAAAAACTGTGAAAATTGGCAACAGGAGTAGAGTCAAAGCTGGAGGATGTGGTACACAACAATGGAGGATACTCATACTAGTAGATGGAGAGGAGCTCGAAGCATGGGAAGATAGAGATGCCCATGCCCTAGCATTGATCATAGGACTACAATAGACTTTGCGCTTCTTCACATCTAGATGACCAACATATCCGTAGAGGCATGGGCCATTCTAAAGCATCTATATGAGACACATAACACATCCAGGATCTTGCTTCTTCAAAATCAGCTCTATAACTTGGATATGAATGAAGGAGATTCGATACATGACCACTTGATGAAGGTCAAGGTGGTGATAGATCAACTAGCATCGATTGGTCAGAAGGTGGACTCATGCCACTCCATGTTGGGATTGGGAGTCTTCAACATGAAGTTTGCACATTGTCAAAATTAAAAAAGGACGGATCTTCTTCTATGACTCAATGTTCATTGTGCCAGATGAAGGACAATATGGAAGATTAGAATCTCTTCCCTTGCCTCCTTTTCATAGTCTAGAATGGCTGCTTCCAAGCATGGAGATAAGTGAATCATATGGAAATAGAATGTTTAATGATGTGAGAGATGCTATGAAGCCAACTATTGGTGAAAGAAATGCTAGGTTGAGTTGCTTTCTTCCATTTCCATGCTTTGTTAATTTCTTTGCAAGGTGTAGGCAATTAAGGAAAACAAAGATTACTTACACTTGCAAGAGCTTAGAATTGGACTAGTTGTCTGAGCTATTTGACAATGGATGGACAACAAGAACATGTCATGCTGAAGATTTAGTACAATGTCGATTGGACACTTCAGATGTGACATTTTGGTGAGCACATCTTACAATTCATGTTTGTATAAAAAATGATCAAGATAGTATGTATTAACGGATCCCAAATTTTGTAGGTATTTCATTGGAAGGAAAAATCTCTACATGAATTTCACATATAGAAGGTTTAGATGGAAGAACCTACAATGGGAAGCAATGGATGATGATCTACACAATGGGACTCATAGTCTTGTTGTTAAGGTATTAATTTATGGACAGGGACATCCGGATCTAATATTGGAATTGGAAGAGGAGTAGACCATGTGATTTATCAAGGAAGAATTGTAGTTGGCAACAGCAAGCCCTCCCCAAGACTATTATTTACAACTTGATAATCGCAAAGTTAGATATAGGGATAAGACAAGTATCAAAATCCCCCCCCCCCCCAATATTCTAGAGATAGTAGAGACATGATGGCAGGTATTTCATAATATCCAGTTGCTTGGGTCCTTAGTGCTTCAACAATGCACTTGGCAATGAGGCATTGTTACATGTATGAGCAAAAATCATAGATAATACAAAGTGTTGTTTCATTTACTATTAAGATTTTATTTATTGAGTTTGCACCTCTAGATTGATGGCTCTCTATCGTCTATGAAATGGTAAAGCAATCAATATTTGTAATTTTAAATCTGTGTGGATATCTGTATATCTGTATTGTGCAAGAGAGAGAGTGTGTGAGAGAGATAGATAGCAATTAGAGTGTAAGAGAGAGAGAGAGAGAGAGAGAGAGAGAGAGAGAGAAGTTGAGAGTGCAATAAGGGACATAAATAATACACCTAGCCATGAGACAGGGCTAGATTGTATGAATAGAGAGAGAGAGAGAGACTATGAGAGAGAGAGAGAGAGAGAGAGAGAGAGAGAGAGAGAGAGTAGTTAGGGACACAAAGGGACAAAAATAATGCACATGGCCATGAGACATTGTTAGAGCTATGAAGAGAGAGAGAGAGAGAGAGAGAGAGAGAGAGAGAGAGAGAGAGAGAGAGAGACTATAAGAGAGAGAGAGAGCAGTCAAGGATACAAAGGGAGGGAAAAAGACAGAGGGATGGGGAGGGAAAGATGGAGATGGAGACAGGGATGGAAAGAGGGAGATGGAGAGTGGGTAGTGTTATGGATAAAATTATCTAAGGAAAATGGCATTAATAGGTGTGTGTGTTTGTATATGTGGCAATAGTATAATAAAATATGGTGTGCATAGGGCCCAGGGCTGAGATGGCAAGGCATGAACATGTGCCACCCTTCCACATAAGAGAACCCATAAGGTGTGTTGTACATAATCCATGATAGTAATATTATAGAATGTAAGGTGGCATGGCTCCTCCATGTGCCACCCCTCCACCTAGGCTGCATTTAGTGAGATATGGCTCAAAGTCCATGGGAGAAGTAATATAAAATAGGTGGAGATGGATATTATATTGAGTTATTCCCTCCATATGGGATAGGCCCATGTGGGGGAGGTATAGAAGGTCCAAGAGAGCAAGTTAAATAATGGAGAAAGTAGGATGAGGTGGCAAGATTCCTTGTGCGTCCTCCTAGAGGTTTGAACATATTATAAAATTGGGAAGAGACCAAGGGAGTATCATAGACTTGAGATATGGGGCTTGATTTATGTGGAAAATTGAGACAAAGGGTTGTCGCACACAATTGAGAGTGTGTAACTGCCTAGCCCACATGGGAGACTTTTCCACACACACCATGCATGTGGGAGGATACATTAATTGGGAGAGACCCCCTCTTTTGGCTATAAAAGGAGGGGGCTATTCCTTGATGAGACACTCTCATTCTTGTACAGCCACCTAGCTAGTACTTTGATATTTCCCTCTCATCCTTTCTTTCAAATAAAGTCTAGTCCTCTTCCCTTGATGTCTCCATCGTTACATTCCTCTTCCTATCATGTACATGCTTGGCAATCTCTTTCATAGTGTCCATACTTGTGACAATAGTTGCATTGAACGTTTGACACATTGGTGGATGCATTCCCTCGTCCTTGGAATCTTCCTCGGTTGGAATGATTTCCTCTTTGCTGATTTTGGTGTTGCTGAGGATGATGCTGATTTTGACTTTGTTGATGATGACCACTTTTCTGATATGATCTACCTCTGTTTCTGCTTTTGCCTCTGCTTCTGTCTGAAGCTGTGAATGCCTGATCATTAGAATGACCTTTATGGGCTTGAATGGCCTGAGTCCTGAGTTCTTCACCAAGTAGAACTGACTGAAGTTCTTCCAGTGTTGGAATTTGCCGTTGGATGGCAATACTCTGGACTAGATTCTCATATCCTTCTCCTAGTCCATTCAGGATTACTTGAACCATTTCTGCGGGATTCATAGTCTCTCCTGCTGCTGCAAGTTGATTGTTGTAGTCTTTGATGTGGAGTACATAAGCATGACCGGTTTCACTGCTGTTGCGGAAACTCTGGTTGATCTGGTTTCTCAGGGTGAGAATCCTGGATGTGTTCTTGGACTCGTAGAGAGCTGCGAACATATCCCATGCTTCTTTTGATGTCTTGACTGTGTTGAGTTGTCCTAGCATGACATCTTGCACATTCTGCTTGATCAGGTGATAGGCATACTTGTCTTTCTTATCCCATTCTGCTTGAGCTCGGGCAATGGCAGGATCTGCTACTTGTGCGGAAACTGTTTGTGTAGATGTAGATCCCGATGTAGATCCCGTTGCTGGTGTTGTGACAACAGATGGAGTAGAGCTACTGGTGGCTGGATCGGCCAATGGTCTAGGTATGGATCCATCGACATACTCCCATTTGTCCTGAAGCACACGAATGGTCTCCATTCGGTATTTCCATGTACCGTAATTGGAGTTGTCTAACTTAGCAGATGCCTCCAGATTGAGGTTGCTAGTCGACATGGTGCAAACAATGTACTCAAAAGTGTCCTGAAAAACTCTGTATGAATCAAGTGCAAATACACTGAAGATGCCAAGTGAAATCTCTGTACCGTCGGTGAAGATAGAACTGCAGTATAAAGATCTGATCTATATTACAAGGCTTGTGGCAATGATGCCAGGAATAGCCAAGAGGCTTTACAAGGCTGAAAAATGATGTGCACGATGCCGTGAGATAGCCAAAAAGGCTTTACAATGGTGGCATGTGTGTGTGAAATCAAGGGCTATCTGCCCACTGAACCAATCTGCAATGCCTCTGATCTCTGAAGTCTGCTCACTGAACTGATGAACGTAAGGTTTCAGGTAATGTAATGATGTGAAATCGGATGTGAGCATATGGACTGAGGTACTAGTCGGGAATTTCGGGCATGGCTTAGATTAGCAACTTGGGGAATTCAAAGCGTCCCCTCTATGGTGATCTAGTCTACTTTGATCTAGATCTAAACCAACCATCGATCGATGAAAGAGCAGCAAATAATTCCTTTTCTTTTGTTCTTTTTAAGTGCTGGGTCAGATGCGTCGATGTAGAGGCAAATGTGCGTGAAGGAAGTGGTTTTTTTGGCGAGGCACAAATGTGAGTGTAACTTGCGCCGAAATGTGCGCGTGATGTAACGAGTGCGTAGAGCACAAAAAATCGAGCAACTTTCCTTTTTGGAGCACCCTCAAATTCTTCCTGGATCAAGAGATACGACTTGATCTAGGTGGAGGGGCAAAAGGAGTGCACAGGTGATGTGGCACTGATGACGTGGCACAGGTGATGTGGCACTGATGACATGGCACTGATGACGTGGCACTGATGATGTGGCCTGATGACATGGCACAGGTGATGTGGCACTGATGATGTGGCACAAATGATGTGTCAGTTGACGTGGCAGATAAGATGATGTTGCCACGTGGCACAATTGTGATCAAACCACCTAACTAGGGGTTGACTGAACCTTAGCCTGGTTAGGTCCTATCTGCCACGTGTTGCAAGGTGAGCCACCGGAATCTTTCGGAGATTCTAACGGAATCTTCGGGATTTCGTCGGTGCTGCAGGTCGCGGGTGGCATTCGAGTAGTGTGCAGTAGCAGTTGCGCAGCACTTCATCAACCTCTTCATTTCCAGTTCCTTCCCTTGACAGATCGCCAGACTCCTCTTCCGGATCTGGCTCACCAAAGCGTCCTTCTCCGCCTGTATGGGCTGGATAAGTTGCAACCGTAAGCGTCCATTCTCCCTCTGTGTGCGGAAGAACCCCTGAGGACGCGCACTAACCTCCTTCAGAACAAACCTACCGCCTTTCTTGATTGACAGAGTTGCACAAGAGGCGATAGGAGGCGGGAAACTGTGACTCGCTTTCGATGCGCCGGCCTCATCTACTGCCAGAGCCTCCTCATCTGCCAGAGGCCGGTTGTCGGCATCGCTAATCAAGGCATCATCAGCCCGGCAACGCGGAAATTCAAGGCTTGGTGGTATATGCTGGAGCCGTTGCAGCCCGTGGCTGTTGGAGACGAAGAGGAGCGCTAAGGCATCTAAGTGCTTGGAGGAGAGGCTGTAGACGGTGCAGCTTGGCTCGTTGGTCGATAAAGAGGAGCTGTATATACTACGTTGGCTTATGCAGTTGCTTGATGCGGAGGAGAGCAGCCGCTTGCTACTACTATGTTGGGAAACTGAGTCGTTCCTTGACTCTGGAGCTGCTGTTGTCGAGGCTTTGGCTAACTCAGACTCTCTGTCATGAGCATATCTCTCTCACGAAGAGCTCTCACAAGACTCTCAATAGTCTCTGGAAACTCTCTTTTCTCTTAAGAAGAAGAATCAAATCTCTCACAAACTCTTGAAGGAGATGAACGGAAATATCTCACCAAATGGACGGAATTTTCTCTCAACGGAAGTGAAGGGAAGGATCTCACAATCACTCAAGAGCTCTCAATCTCACAATCTCTCTCACACTCTCAAGAAACTCAATGTCTCAGTGGAAGACAAGGGAGCTCTGATACCATGACAAAATATGAAGAGGGGAGAGGAGAAGAGTGGAGATGAGGAGAGAGGCCACAGCTAGAGAGCACACCACAAATGACTAACTATACACTAGAATTAGTTGAAAAAATAGAATATATACAAACCCTTTTAGGGTTAGGGTTAGGGGATCTAACCCTTTCCTTTATAGCACTCTATAAGGTTAGTGTTACGCACATATGATCACGTGATGGTGCTATGCACACATGATCACATGATGTTGAGCGTGAACTCTCAATAGGGTAGATGATGGATCATCTATTGGTGGAAATGATGAGCCAAATGTGGCTGATATGCAAGTGGGACAGCAAGCTGAAATGCCCTTGAGAAGATCTTCTAGAGTGTCTAGACCGCTTGATAAGTTTATTCCAGGGGTAGACTATGTGATCCTTACTGATTGCGGGGAGCCTTCTTGCTACAAAGAGGCTATGATGCGCGAGGATCAACGCAAGTGGGAGTATGCTATGCAATCAGAGATGAGTTCACTTATGAAGAATAAGACTTGGGACTTGGTTTCTTTGCCACATGGAAAGAAAGCATTGCCATGTAAATGGGTCTACAAAATGAAGGTCACAGGTGATGTTGCCTAGGTACAAGGCCCGTTTGGTTGCTAAAGGGTTCAAGCAAGAGAAGGGTGTGGACTTTGATGAGATATTCTCTCTGGTTGTGAAGATGACCACACTTAGATGCATGCTTGGACTAGTGGCAGTAGAGGGTATGGAGCTATGCAGATGGATGTCAAGACAACTTTCTTGCATGGGGATTTGCATGAGGAAATTTACATGGTGCAGCCGGAAGGCTTTGAACAAAAGGGCAAAGAGCATTTAGTTTACAAGCTGAAGAAGAGTCTCTATGGTCTTAAGCAAGTGTCTAGAGAATGGTATCAGAAGTTTGATGCTTTCATTTGGTCCCAGTCTTTTAGAAGGAGTGAAATTGATCACTGCCTCTACACTAAAAGGGCTAAGGATAGTAGCCTGATAATCCTGGCACTATATGTGGATGATATGCTATTGGCTAGCAAGAATACTTATGAGCTAGATGCATTAAAGGCCAAGTTGCATGAGGCCTTTGATATGAAGGATTTGGGACTTGCAGGTCATATTCTTGGTATGCGCATCACGCGTGATCGAAGTAGGAAACTCCTTTGGCTTTCACAAAAAGAGTATGTCAAAAAAGTATTGCAACATTTCAATATGGAGAGGGGGAAGGCAGTGAGTACTCCATTTCCTCCATATGTGAAACTGAGTCATACAGATAGTCCCAAATCAAATGAGGAAAGGGCCATGATGGCCAAGGTTCCTTATGCATCAGCAGTTGGGAGTCTTATGTATGCTATGATAGCTAATAGACTAGACATTGCATTTGCAGTGGGAGTTGTTAGCCGGTATATGGCTAATCCAGGAAAGAGGCATTGGGAGGCAGTTAAGTGCATCATGAGGTACATGAAGGGTACCAAGGAGATGTGCATCTTCTTTGGTAAAGGAGACATGCGTGTACTTGGGTACATAGATTCAGACTATGCAGGGCATGTGGATAGTAGGAGATCCACTTCTGGTTATGTGTTCACCTTTGCAGGTGGTGCAGTGTTGTGGATGTCTCACGCACAGAAGTGCATTGATTTGTCTACCACAGAGGCTGAGTATGTTGCAGCCATAGAGGGTTGCAAGGAGGCTATATGGCTTGATCGGCTAGTGGGAGATTTGGGGATTCATACAGGTGTACCGACATTGCATAGTGATTCCATGAGTGCTATTCAGTTAGCACGGAATCTGGTCTTTCATGCAAAGACCAAATACATTGAGGTTAGGTACCATTTCATCAGGGAGGTACTTGAGGACAAGTGCATAGAGCTTGTCAAGGTTCATACAGATGATAACCCTGCAGATATGCTGATGAAGAGTCTACCTAGTCAGCTGTTTGAGTATTGTCGTGTATTGATGGGCATTGGATAGTATGCTCACTGGTTGTTCTCCCTTAAAGGCACATTGTCCTTTAAGTGGGAGGTTGTGGGGGTTAAAGGTCACTGTGCCTTTACCCCAGTTATGTACAATACTCAAACACATATATAAATGAATGAAAAAGAAGATTAGGGTGGCACCAAAGCTTGTGGCTCTCTGTCTCTCTCTCTCTCTCTCTCCCTCTTCCATTCTTGCTTCTGTTGAAAGCACTCTCATGGATAGTTTTCTCGCTCTGCGCATCTACTGTGTTCACCCATGTGACAGTTTTCTGGGCTGCTATGTCTTCTGGTCGCGGACAGTTTTCTAAGTTTCTGCAAAACTGTAACAGCAGATCCCGTGCCCCCCCCTCTCTCTTCTCTTCTTCTCCTTTTCTCTCTTTCTCTTTCTCTTCTCCTTCTCCTCTCCTCTCCTCTATTTTTATTAAAGAGTAGGATTTGAACCCAAGAGCTCCCCTTTCACAAAAGGGAGACTTATCATTGGGCCAACAAGTTGGAAGTGGTGAAAATGTAATGATTTTTGTTTATATATTGAATTCTTGGGAACTGTAACTCTCTAACTGTGGGGAGTTTGCTCTTGCTGTAAAAAGCAAAAGTACTTCATTTCATGTGCTCTATTCACATCTCCTGCTAGATCATCGATTCAAAACTTCTCCAAGCTCACTTCACGGACGTATGCCACACGAGGAGGGTGGATATTTATGTCACTTCTCGACGTGTTTAAGGATTTGGTGCCTGGTCCTCTGCACCTTACAGCTACCAATGCACGAGATCTCTTCCTTGATCTTCATGTCGACCTTCAATGGCTAACTATCTAGTGCATTGTTCAAGGAGATGACGGGTGGAACAATACACCATGGATGATTCATGGTGAAGAACTATTGATACGCTAAGAGAACTTTGATTTTACTTCTACTCATTGTGCGGTGATCGAACTACTTGCTGCTTCAGAGGTAATTAAAACGGTGTCCTTCATCGAAGGGTGGGATGCTCCCCAAGCTTGGGGGGAGATTTGGCGCATCTGCTTGTTAATTCCTGTGGATAAGCTCATCCTGAATGGTTTATTCTCAATCTCACTACAAAGGTTTTTAGGCCTCGGCTATGGTTGGTAATGTTTCGACCAAGGAATCCATTTGTACCTAATCAACCTTTTGTGCCTCATTTCGAGCTTCAAGTTGTAATTCTTTTTGGTCTAAAGATAAACTATCAACAAAGGATTGCAAGTTTATTTGGTGCTGAACGTTTGGCTCAAGTGTTGAATTCTCCTCACCCTCTCCTCCTACCTATCTTGGACTACCAAGAAACTTGGGATGTCCAAATTTTAGTCTTGGTGTGATGACATCTTGGATCCTTCAATTTGATGGAGCTTACAAACCTCCGACCAAGGCTGCTGGCGTGGGTGTGAAGCTCACTTCACCGAGTGGTGAGGAGTATTGTTACAACAAGTCTGCACCTGCAAGTACTTGAAATCAAGCT
Source organism: Dipteris shenzhenensis (assembly GCF_047967505.1). Taxonomy (NCBI): domain Eukaryota; kingdom Viridiplantae; phylum Streptophyta; class Polypodiopsida; order Gleicheniales; family Dipteridaceae; genus Dipteris; species Dipteris shenzhenensis. The sequence continues at coordinate 48,692,890 of NC_141607.1, read as the reverse complement.
GAGTACTTGGCGCTCATTTTTGGGCTACAAAAGGCACAAGAACATCACGCCAAGCAACTTGAAGTGCAAGGAGATTCTCAACTAATGTGTGAACAAGTTAGTGGAAGGTGGAAGGTGCGGAGCAAAGGCTTAGTTCCATGACATCAACAAGCATTGGAACTTTGCAACCAATTTGAAGAGGTAAAAATTTAGCATATCCCTCGAGCTCGAAATCTAGTTGCTGATTTCTTGGCACGTGAAGCTTGTACTTCAATCACGCATGATGCGAGTGGAAGCACCACCCCAACAAAGCCGCAAGCCACGAAGGAGGGTGATCATTTGTAAGGAATGCAAAGGTTGTGGTCATCATGAAACTAAGTGTTGGGCATACTTGATACGAGTTCATCGACTTCGGAAGATCATTAGGAAGGTCCTCAAGGACATTGCTCAAAACAAGGATGCCAGAGTGCACACCCCTTGAAGAAATAGCATGGCAACTACAAGAACTGGAAGAAGCTGAAGGTGATGTGCAAGCTCTCCAACTGTTGACATTTGTCATGGCATTCTTGTTTGCCTTGATAAACAACCTCATGCAGCGCCGCGTCTCTAACCCTCGCTTGTAAAGATGGATGTGATATCATGAGGGTTGGTACTTTTAAGATTGTCGATGTGCTATTCTATGCTGAAGATTCTTCCCATGTAGTATTTCACAATACACCAGTCACACCCTACCCTATCTATGTGTGCTTTGTGGATGTATCTTCACCCAATTTTCAGTTCAAGCTTCCTCTTGCTATTGTTTGTCCATAGATAAGCCTCGTCTTGCCACTCTCTTTCCATCTTCCAAGCATGGCTGACATTCCCGTATTTTGTGGATGGGTGGAAGAAAATCCAAATGAGTACCTTGTGGCCTTCAAGCGCCATTGTGTTTCTCTCAACTTTCTTACTGAAGACAGATGGCTGTTGGTTCTTCCTACATTTCTAGAGGGTTTGGCTCAAGTGTCGTATGAGAAGCAGGCCGAAGACGTTCGCCAAAGCTGGCCAAGGTTGACAGCAGTGATGATTGAGTATTTCGGCAAAGAAGAGGAGCCGGAGAATGTGTACCTGCAGGTGGAAAACTTGAAGCAGTCAGAAGGTGAGACGGTGTGTCAATATGTGGATCGAGTGGCCATGCTCCTGGACCGTTTAATTACCACACAGGAGGACAATGCCAGATTTCGAGCTGGAATGACTCAGCATGTGTTGGTGGGCTACCTTGTAGCAGGAGCAAGTGATGAATTCCACCTCAAGCTTAAATGGGATAATCCAGAAACTATGGTGCTAGCACATGAGATTGCTCAAAAGTTTGATAAAGTTCAATCTGACCCCGCTTCAAAGAAGATGATTGTCACTCCGCAACCCCCTCAATTCCTGCAACAACAACCTGGGGGGTCTAACTTAGGGGCATACCCCCACCCCTCATCAGGGATGTATCCACTGCCTCCACCTCAAATGTATGGTCCTCCCTTAGATGCTTACCCTCAACAAGGTGTCTACTCTCACTGTCCACCTCGAAGATTTCCCTAGCCTCGCCCACAAGCCCCCCTCCTTTCTACTCCCTCGGCCCCTCCACCTAAAGATGCCCCCCCTACAACAGAACCTGGAGTCAATGACCCAGCCAAGGCCCTGAATGATCTTTGGCTTGAGATGGTGGGCATTTAAAATCAAGCCAACCACCCTCCCAGAGACCGTGCTAATGTTGTATGCTATGAGTGTCACCAGAATTGTCATTATCACATGGAATACCCCAATATTCCAAGGGTGAATCTTCTAAGTGAGTTTGGCACTAAGGATTCTGATGTAGAGATCCTTGACCTCGGGAAAAGAAGTCGTACCACCTCGGACCCCTCTCCAAACCATGGACCGGGTTGCCCTAGGAAGAAGGTGTCCTTCTCAGAGCCCTCAGATGCTGAGATGGTAGACCCACATACAGAGAAGACTAAAAGATCCCGCAGGAGTAAGTGGTGGCCCTCGGATTTTCCCATCAGCTCGGGGCAAGAAGACTACTCGGTTGTTCAGGACCTTGCTCATCATTTTTTAAGCATCATGCTCCCTCAACTAATAGCATTGAGACGTGAGCTGCAGCAAGGGCTCTCAACAAGGAGGAACAAGAAAAAGGGAAAGGTAAGAGAGGTATCTTCTATCTCTGAAGAAATTGATCGGCACCCACACACAGTCGATGTCATCATAGATAATTGCCGTGTAAAAAATGTGTGTGTTGATGGGGGAGCTGCATGTAATATCATGGTGCCCCAGATCATGAAGAAATTGAATTTGAAATGTGTAAGGCATTCCTCCACTCGAATTAAGGTAGCAGATGGTCGATGACTCGCCACCCTGGGAGTCATTGAGGATTTGCCCATCACCGTCAATGGGTTGACCACCACCGTCAATTTCTATGTAGTGGACATCGAGGATATAGGCAGGAGTTACCCAGCCATACTCAGGAGACCATGGTTGAGAAAGAGTGATGTAGTCAACTATTGGAAGACAGGACACATGTCTTTTGGCGCTTCTAAGGAGAAGATCCCGATGCAACCTAGTGCCATGGAACCGGAAGAAGAAGAGGAGCAAGACAGTGATACTTTCTCATCCTCAGTGGAAGAATCAAATGGGGGGAGGAATTCTCAGAGGAGGAATTTTACATGATGGAGGTGTCTCCGACCCCGCCACCTGTAGAAAAGGTAACAGCTAGTCCTCAATAGCTTGAATCTATGCTTTCCCTAGACATCACTCCAAGTGAGAAAGACGAGTTCCTAGAAATGTTCAAAGATTTCCCTGACCTCTTTGCAACTAGCTACCACCACCTTCACCATGTGACTGCCATAGAGCACAAGATAGAGCTGCAGCCCTGATGCGAAGCCTGTGGCTTAGAAGTATCAGAGACTAGGGCTCCTGTAGACCGATGCTTTGCACTCAGGGTTGCAGAAGCTTGTAGAGGCTGGGTTTATTGTTCCAGTTCACAATACTGAATGGGTTTCCCCAGTGGTAGTCACCCCAAAGCAAAACAACAAGTGGCGGGTCTGCATCGACTATAAGAAACTCAATGCAGCCACCAAGAGGGATCATCATCCTCTGCCCTTTCAAGACCTCATTCTTGAGAAGGTAAGTGGCCATGAGATGTATACTTTCTATGATGGTTACTCTGGGTTTTATCAAATCAGAATTGCCGAAGAAGATGTGCTTAAAACCACATTTGCCACACCCTGGGGGACATTTGCATTCAAAGTAATGCCATTTGGCCTCACCAATGCTCCTGCTACCTTTCAAAGATTTATGCAGATGGTGTTTGCTCCTTATTTGGGGGATTTCTTGGAGGTGTTTTTAGATGATTTTTGTATATTCTCCTCACATAAGGAGCATGTCATGAAGGTTAGATTGGCCTTCCAAAGGGTCAATGATGCAAACGGTAGTCTCAACCCTGAGAAATGCACCATTGGAGCCAGTCAAGGGAGGTTACTAGGTCATTGTCTCATCCCAAGGCATCAAGCCTAACCTCGAGAAGGTAGAAGCCATCCTCAAGCTCTCCCCACCTACAACCAAACATCAGGTACGCTCATTTGTCAATCTATCAGGATACTATCGCCACTTCATTGATCAATATGCTGCTTTGACACGACCCATGACTATGCTATTAAAAGATGGGGTTGATTTCTCTTGGGATGAGGATTGTGATCATGGGTTTGCACAAATCAAGAATGCTCTAGCTTCAGAACCCATTCTACACAATCCAGATTGGTCAAAGACTTTCTATATCAATCCTAGGTTTGGTGAGCACACTCTGGCAGGTATTCTTCTCTAGCAAGGGGAGGATCGGTTCATGTATCCCGTTCGATTTGCTTCTCAACAATTGCTCGACACTGAGCGATGCTATTCAGAGGCTGACAAGCATGCCTTATTTTTGGTGTCTTGCATTGAGAAATTTAAGCATTATGTGGCTGGAAAGTCCTTCATTATACTCACTACCACTGGTCTTGCAAAGCAGGTTCTTCAATCACCAAATCCCATGGGCCGGTTGGCCAAATGGTTGGCAGTTCTACAAGAATATGATTTTTCTTTCAAAATTGTAAAAGGGGGTTGTTCCAACTTGAAGAATGCTTTGATTGATTTAGAGGAGTGCCTTGATGTAACCCTTGTAGCAGCCATAGAAGTTGGGGATCCATGGTATGGTGGTATCTACAAGTTTTTGACTACTTTCTCCTTTCCTTTAGAAAGTACTAGCTATGAGAGAAAGAAGATCCGCAGAGATAGTAGGCGCTACACCCTCCTTGATGGGGTGTTGTACCATCAAGGCATGGATGGGGTACTAAGATGGGCCATTGATGCAGATGAAGTGCCTAAGGTATTGAAGCATTATCATGATGGATTTTGTGGAGGCCACTATGCCAGTGACTATATAGCTAAAAAGATTTTACATGCTGGATACTATTGGCCGACCTTGTTCGAGGATGTCACTTTGTATTGCAAAACCTGTGAACCATGCCAATTCTTTGGTAAGAAGGATTTGCATCCGGGTCAACATCACCAATGATGTCCATCAGTCTGTTTCAGAAGTGGGGAATAGATTTTGTCGGGCCCTTGCCCATGACTACCTGCAAAAAGAAGTATCTTTTGGTAGCTACTTAGTATGTCACTAAGTGGGCTGAAGCTATCATCCTCCCTGCTGCAAATGATAAGGCAGTTTCAAATTTCATATTTGAACGTATCTGCACAAGGTTTGGGACACCCATGGAGATTGTCTCTGACCATGGGAGTCCATTCTTAAATGAAGTAATGGAGTTACTGATGGATCGCATGGGTATTGATCATCACACTTCTAGTATCTATTATCCGGCATCCATGGGTCAAACTGAGCGGACCAATGGCCTCCTTTGTAAAACCTTGGGAAAAATGGCTGCAGGGAACAGGAGCCAGTGGGATCAAAAGGTCACTGAAGCTGTGTGGGCTTACAACATCACTCATAAAACATCTACAGGTCACACTCCTTTTGAGTTGGTGTATGGTACTGAGGCCGTTTTACCACTAGAGATAGAGATTCTAGCTTTGAGATTGGCACAAGAACAAAGGATGATAGAAGATGAACATGTAGAGGCTAGATTGGTACAACTTGAGAAGTTAGATGAAACCCGATGCCTTGCACTACACCAAACAAAGGTCCAAAATAATCGACAAAAGGCCCGCTTGGATGCTAAGATTCACAAGGGATGGGAAAGACACTTTGCTGAGGGGGATGTTGTGCTATGCTTTGATAACAGATTAGACCACCAAATGGATAAGAAGTTTCTGCCACTGTGGACTGGTCCATACAAAGTCATCAAAGAACGTAGCATCTATATAAGTTCAAGAGCTGCCTGAACCATATGGCAAGAAGGTGATCAACAAGCGTTACCTCAAGCCTTTCTTTGTACGTGATGGACCCAGGCATGGAAATGCTGTGCATTCCCTACCTGGGGGGGGGGAAGTGTTATGGATAAAATTGTCTAAGGAAAATGGCATTAATAGGTGTGTGTGTTTGTATATGTGGCAATAGTATAATAAAATATGGTGTGCATAGGGCCCAGGGTTGAGGTGGCAGGGCATGACCATGTGCCACCCTTCCACGTAAGAGGACCCATAAGGTGTGTTGTACATAATCCATGATACTAATATTATAAAATGTAAGGTGGCATGGCTCCTCCATGTGCCACCCTCCACCTAGGCTGCATTTAGTGAGATATGGCTCAAAGTCCATGGGAGAAGTAATATAAAATAGGTGGAGATGGATATTATATTGAGTTATTCCCTCCATATGGGATAGGCCCATGTGGGGGAGGTATAGAAGGTCCAAGAGAGCATATTAAATAATGGGGAAAGTAGGATGAGGTGGCAAGATTCCTTGTGCCAACCCTCCACTTGTCCTCCTAGAGATTTGAACATATTATAAAATTATGAAGAGACCAAGGGAGTATCATAGACGTGAGATATGGGGCTTGATTTATGTGGAAAATTGAGGCAAAGGGTTGTTGCACACAATTGAGAGTGCGTAACTGCCTAGCCCACATGGGAGACTTATCCACACACACCATGCATGTGGGAGGATACATTAATTGGGAGAGACCCCCTCTTTTGGCTATAAAAGGAGGGGGCTATTCCTTGATGAGACGTGCTCATTCTTGTAAAGCCACCTAGCTAGTACTTTGATATTCCCTCTCATCCTTTCTTTTAAATAAAGCATAGTCCTCTTCCCTTGATGTCTCCATCTTTACATTCCTCTTCCTATCATGTACATGCTTCTCTTCCCCCTCTCCCTTTCCCCTTGTGTCATAGTCTCTCTCTTCATTCCATCCCCTTCTAATTCCTTTTTCCCCTCCCATGATAACGGTTCGCCCTCATGATCTCCTTTCCCCTATGGCCCTCGAGCGTTGCCATGCTTAGCCTCTAGCCTCTGGTCTTGAATTCTTTTTCGGCTAATAGTAGACAGAGAGAGGTAGAGAGGGGGAGAGAGAAAGTTAAGATTGCATTTATTCATTTGCACTTCTAACTTGAGAAAGAGAAAAAAAATAAACTTAATTAAGGTCTTTAAGAGACTATAAGGCTGAAAAAACCCAGATACAACTAATCCAAAGTGTGGAGCTGCTAGCAATATACAAAAAATGTATATGTCAAATCCTATGTCAATGTCCATAACATAGATAGCTAAGGGAAACAAGGCAACAAGATCATCATCAGGTGCAATAGAGAGAGAGAGAGAGAGAGAGAGAGAGAGAGAGAGAGAGAGAGCACAAATAGGGATGCAAAGGGAGACAAAGAGATAGATAGATAGAGAGAGAGAGAGAGAGAGAGCGAGAGAGCAAGGGAGAGATGGGGAGCAAGAGAGAGAGAGAGAGAGAGAGAGAGAGAGAGAGAGAGAGAGAGAGAGAGAGAGAGAGAGAGAGAGAGAGCAATGAGGGACACAAAGCGAGGGAAATAAAGAAAGAAATATTAACATCCTTGGAAGACCTTGCGGGTTTACAAGAGAGAGAGGGGGGGGAGAGAGAGAGAGAGAGAGAGAGAGAGAGAGAGAGGGAGATAGCTAAGGGAAATGAGAGAGAGAGAGAGAGAGAGAGAGTTAAGGCCAACAAGCGAGTGAGAGAGAGAGAGAGAGAGAGAGAGAGAGAGAGAGAGGGAGATAGTTAAGGCCAATGAGCAAGCGAGTGAGCAAGAGAGAGAGAGAGAGAGAGAGAGAGAGAGAGAGAGAGAGAGAGAGAGTTTCCAAAGTAGAAACAATAAATATAAAACTATTTTAATTAAAAACATTTTTAAGGGCAGTGCCCATTTTATAAAGTACACCTCTAAGGTCATTTTCACATTTTTAGTCTCCTAGTCTTGAGTAACTTTGTATTCCACAGCCTCCTCTTTCATCTTCCCAAGCATCCTCTTACACTGATGGCTTCCCCTAGAGAGGCTTTTGATGAGTGGATTTCATCCATTGATACTCATGCCTCTGCAGATCAGGTTTATTCTATCTTCTGCAAGGCATTCCATCTTGAGTCTTACTTGAGAGCTCTCCTTCCTACTGATAATCCCTCTCTTTAGTTTTTTTATAGACTTATCCATGGGCAATCTATCGCGATTGCTAACTCCCCTCACTAATGGGTTTCATTGGATATTTTGAGCTTTTGACCAGAGTGCTAACTTCAAGAAGACACTAGGTAGCCCTTACCATTATCCTTGCAACTAGCAAGTTTGATGAGGATATTGGCGAGCAGCCCGAGGGTCCTTTTGCATCCACAAGTGGTGGAGCAGGTCCATCAACAAGTGGTGGAGGAGATGACATAAAGCTAGAGTCCATAGAATCTGAGGAGGATACTATTAACCTAGCTGAGGAGCAAATTTAAAGCGAGGTCATCTTGTCATCATGTCGGATATCATGCTTCCATGGCATATTTTTGGCTGAAAATCCATGTACATTAAAAAACAGGGCATTGGTCGCATGATGTCGGATGTCATGCTTCCAAGGCATATTTTGATCTGAAAATCCATGTACATGCCTAGTATGCATGCAGGATAGCCTAGGTTTAAAAGCAAAAAGTTGGGTTGGGGTTTGTTACCTACATTATATTGTTTATTACTACCATTTGAAATTGAATAAATTTGACTCTCCACTCCCACAACCCCCTCCAACTTGCCCCTGACAGTCCATTTGTGGAAACAATTAGGTTTATGGTTTTCTCACATAGGGAAAATAATGTGTTTATGGTTTCTATTTAGCCCATAGGGGGTACAATTACGTTTAGGTTTTCTCACATAAGAAAAATACTCTATTAAAATAATAGTTTATGGGATGCCATTGAGACATAGGTAACCATGTGCATGATTTTTATGCAAAAAAAATCCCATGCAAACCCTAAGTCCGACATCATGCGACTAGGACCCAGTGTTATGCAAAAAACAAGGTCTTGGTCACACAAAGTCGGATTTAGGGTTTGCATGTGGGTTTTTTTGCATAAAAATCATGCACATGGTTACCTATGTCTCAATGGCCTCCCATAAATGATTCCTTTGAGAGATTATTTTTCCTCTGTGATAAAACCCTAATTCTTATTAATTCTTGAGAATTGATGTTTTCTTAGTTTATATAATCTTTTGGTTTTGATGTGATATGTTGGTTGCATGATATCTTATGTGTTGATGAATATGCTAGACACAAGGATGGAACCAGAGGGTCTTTTGGTGGGGGGATGGCTTCGACTGTGGCCACTACATCAACAGAGTGGCTCAACACATTTTGGTCTTCCATCAACATTTATCGCTGGATGGAAAACTGAATATTATTAAGTTTAGGATCCTTAGTCAGATGGTGAAGATGAGGGCCATCCGTTGTACTACAAATCGTGTTCTTTTGGTTAGGCATAGTGTAGCTTTGTTTTTTTTCTCAAACACTGGTCCTCTCCATAGCATCATAGCTATTGCAAGGCTAGTTGGCATAACAGATCCCCAGGCTATGAAGAATGAATTGTGCAACCCTCTCTTATTCACAGCAACAAAAAAGGGATCTGAACCAAGTAAGAAGAAGCATGGACTAGAGTAACTTGTTCCTTAAAGTGGGTGCTCTTTGTAACACCACTCTATGTCAATAAATAATACAAATTTCAAATTATTTTCTTGTTTGTTACAAAACATTGTTTCCTTTTGCATGTTAAGTAAAATTGAGTATTATTTCCTTTTGCATGTTCCATTGAGATTTGATGTTTATAATTTCATTTTGCATGTAAGTAAATTATAGATTGCAAATACAATGGAAATAAATTAGAATGCAACAAAAGACACTTTATTATGTTGAAAAGAGGATGATACAAGACTGATGCCCAAAGGTAGAGTAATGAACTCTAACTATTGCCAAGGCATGTATACAAAGTCCCTTAGTGCCCTTGGGCTTCCTAAGACAAGGCATGTATACAAAATCCCTAAGTGCCCTTAGACAATAAACACAGTGACCCTTTTCCTATGGATTGCAACCAGTTGGGTGTCATCCATGAGGTCTACTAGGTAGGCCTTAATTGCATGCTGCATGGCAAGCAAGGCATCTCTAGAAATACATCATGGAGCCTCCACAACTCCACACCTGTAATACCGGGACATGGGACTATTGTTAAGGTTCTACATGACCTCGCGTACCACCCTTGTGAAGCTTGCCATGTGGATGAGTAGATCGATAGATTTTTTAATCTTTTTGATTTCCCGAAGTGCCACAGTCCCCGGCTTGAATCTGAATTGCCTCACTGGAGGAGGGCCTCTTTGTCCTTGATGTGGTGGGCCTCTTCTTGGATGTGGAGGGCCTCTTTGCCCTGGAACTGTGGAGCTAAGTTTCCTCTCCCCTGTGGGCATGGATGCCGATTCTCTACTCTTGTCTTGGTCCTCTGCTTTGTCCTTCATTGTTGCTCTTCCTAGTGCTCCTCCTCTGTGCTTTTTAAGTCATCGGCCTTTGCATCATGATCCTCATGTGCCTTCCTCTGTCCCTTTGTCTATGGACCTACCCCTTGGTCCCTCTCTGGCCTCTGAAATGGCAGTTTCTCCCTTTGATGGGGATCATCGAGGGGAGAGGAGGGGGGCTATCACTCTCTGTCTCTGAGTCTTGAGGTGCGTTTTGTTGTGCCAATCTCCTTGGTGCCTTGATCTTGGGCCTAGCCATGGAGGATGGAGAGAGTGTGCGAGAGAAAGGGTGAGGGTGCAAGAGAAAGGGTGGAAATGTCAAGGGCAAGTGGGAGGTGGTGTGGGAGTGGAGAGATCTTCAAATAATGCAATGAAAATGAGGACCCATTCTTTTATATAGGGCCCAAAAGCCTAATTTTTAAAAATACTTGCTTTTAATAAAAACCCTAAAAATTTTATAATTGGTGCAACCTTGAGCTAAATACTTATAATTAACATCCAATAACTCAAAATTTCTCATTTTTACTGCAACTCATGGCCATTATACATTGGCTTTATTGCAAATCACATAACTAAAATTACAAAGAAATTCTGGAACTTATGCATGGGCATACATTGGAAGAGTCTATGCCATCATTTTCATTTGTCTCCACTCATATGTGCCCTTGTTTAAGATGGGTTGCATGCCACCTTGCTGTTGAGATATCGAGCTCCACTCGCGATATGCCAGGGTGACCGTTGTGTATTTATGTCACCGACTTGTTAGTTGGAGATGCGGTTGGTACACCGCCCACGAATAATAGCTGGACGACAGCTATCCTTATCTACTCTAGTTTGTGGCTCAGTTAGTATGCCACCTTAGTTAGTTGAGTTTGGTTTGAGACCCACATATAGGGTTCTTCTATTTCTTTGTATTAGTGTTCTTTTGGCTTTCACAACTAAGAAGAGGAAAACTGTTTTCAGCCTCCACCTTTGTGTGTATTCCCCCATTGTGAAAGTGAGAAAGCCTCAAGTGAGACTCCTTCCCTCTCTCCCACTATCTTCACATGGTATCAGAGCCTTGTTCATGGTAAGGAGCTCAAGAAAGCAAGCCAAGTTCGTGGTGTCCTGGTAAGAGGACCAGTGTTGCTTTCCTATTTCGAGTTTGGGAGCAAATCTCTGTAGGTAGCACAGCCAGAAGTGCAGGAGTGCACTGTTTCAGATTGAGATGCCCTTCACGGTGTGGCGAGAGCGCAGTATTGAGGCCGTTTCGGGGCCCGTTTTGAAGACAGAAGTTCTTCGCAGGCACTTAGAAAAAGGCCCTGCTTTTTGCTGTGCGACCACTGCGCGCGCGGCTACTCGGTGAAAAGGTGTCGCAAAAATTGCATCGTATGCCTGTGTGCAGAGATATTGGGAGTTGCAGGTTCATGCCTGTTTCCTGTTGATGCAAAATCGTCACTAGGAAGTGACTGTGTGGTGAAATACCACTTTCGTCAGTTTTGCAGATCTGCCCGTGTGAGGCAAAAGTTGTGTTTTTTACAGTGACAGAATATTTTGCAGTGTTCTATAATGGCATCTGATTCTCTTTCACAGATTGTCACTGAAAAGATTGACAAGAATAACTTCCAAGCATGGAAGTTTAGAATGACGAATTTCTTGATGGGAAAAGGCTATTGGGAATTCATTACAGGAAATGAAGAAGAACCTGTTCTTCCTAATGTTCTCAGTCAACAAGAAATGCAGGCATTCAAAGGATGGCATGAGAGAGCCAGGAAGGTTATGTATTGGCTGTCTATCAGTATTTCGGACTCCATGATTATGCATATTCAGGATGCAAATACGCCAAAGGAGGCATGGAATACTTTAGCAAAAATGTACAGCACAAATACGCAAGCCAGGAAAATGCAGCTCAAGCAGGAGCTGCACAATGTGCAGAGAGAAAACATGAGCATCAATGACTACCACATGAAGGTGAAGAAAATTGCGGATGCACTTGCTTCCATTGGGTCGCCAGTGGATGATGATGATTTGGTTTCTGTGACCTTGAATGGTCTAGGAAAGGATTATGCACAATTCCGGACATCCATTGCCGTCCGTGAAAAATTTCCAGATTTTGAGGAGTTGATTGCTCTTCTAATTTCTGAAGAGCAGAGAAATGGGGGTGCATCTTCTTCAGCAGGAACTTCAAAAGAAACTGTCTTCTACTCAAATGCTAGCAGAGGTAGAGGCAGAGGTAGAGGAGGCCGTGGTAGAAATCAGAATATGCAGCAAACGCAAGAAAACCAGTCCTATGCAGGAGGACATGGTAACTCTAGAGGCAGGGGGAGCCAAAGAGGCCGTGGTGGATGGCAGAGAAGCCAAAATGCAAACAGCAATGTTGAATGCTACTATTGTGGCAAAATGGGTCATATGGCTAAAGACTGCTACAAAAAGCAGAATGACATTATGAGTGGAAAATTGCAGCAAGGCAATTATGCATCCTCTAGTAGATAGGGTGATGACAGAAATGAGCATTTGTTTATGGTGCAGCATATGACAAATTCTGTAACAAGTGCAGAAGAAAGCAATGATGTGTGGTATGTTGACTCGGGTGCGTCAAACCACATGACAGGTCACGCTGAATGGATGCAGGATGCAAGGAAAATGGAAAAACCAGGATTTGTGGAGACTGGTGATGATACTGCACATCCTATTGTGCAGATTGGCAAAATTCCTTTGTCTATGCAGGATGGGAAAAAGAAATACTTGTCTGATGTATTTCATGTCCCGAACATCACCAAGAACCTGGTTTCTGTTGGTCAGATGGTTGAGCAGGGCTTGCAAGTCAGATTTAATCCTCATGGATGCTTTGTTGAGGATATGAAAAATAATGGTCGCTTGATAGCAAAAGGAAAGAAGAAGGGTAGGATGTTTACGTTGGATGCGGACATGCCTGAATTGAGTGCAGCAATGTTTGCACATGGGACCGGTGTAGTTGCAGATATTGATATCTGGCACAAACGCATTGGTCATGTTAATATACAGTGACTTAAATCAATGCAAGCCCAAAATATTGTTGCAGGATTGCCTAAATTCAAGGTTGCAGAAATGCACAAGGTTTGTGAAGCCTGTCAATTTGGGAAAGAGGCAAGGAAACCTTTTCCTAGGCATGTTCAAGAGAGTAAAAAGCCATTGGAATTAATCCACTCTGATGTGTGGACTACAAAAGCTGCATCTATTGGAGGCTGTCACTATTTTGTCACATTTATTGATGACTTCAGCAGAAAACTGTGGGTGTAGAAAAGTGAAGTGTTTGGGCACTTCAAAGCTTTTAAAGCTATGGTTGAAAAAGAAACAGGCCTGCAAATAAAATGCCTAAGGTCAGATGGAGGGGGAGAGTACCTCTCAAATGAGTTTGCAAGGTTCTTGCAGGAGCATGGTATAAAGCAGCAATATTCATGCAGTCATACCCCACAGCAAAATGGAATTGCAGAAAGAAAAAACAGGCATATTAGAGAGGTATCTCGGGCTATGCTAAATGAAAAAGATCTACCAGATTATTATTGGGCTTTATTATTGGGCTGAAGCAGTTGCTACAGCAGTCTATATAATGAACAGGACTCCCACTGCAACAATACATGGCATGACGCCAGAGGAGATGTATACTGGTAGGAAACCAGATATTTCTCATTTGAAGATTTTTGGTTGCATTGCCTATGTCCATGTGCTAGATGAGTTGAGGTCCAAAATGGATCCAAAAGCTGAGAAGTGCATCTTTATTGGTTATTCTCTGCAGCAGAAAGGGTATAGATGCTATAACCCTTCTACACGTAAGTTCACAGTGAGCAGAGATGTTGTTTTTGATGAGATGAGCAGCTGGTATAAACCAGTAAATGTGATGATTGATGTAGATGCACAAAATGGTAATGCTGCACAGAATGCACAGCAGCAATCACAAAATATCAGTGGACCTGGAGTGTCCTCTACCAGTGGTTCACATACTTCGCCATGGACAGGCAGATTGAGATCAGGAGAATCCCCTCAAAGCAATGCAGAGAGTGGTACACAGGTATCACGAAAAGGAAAAGAGAATGTAGATCAGCCCATGTATGATGTGAATGCAGGTCACTCTTGTGTGGATGGTGAATCCAGTGGCTCAGAATAGAGCATTGATGATGAGTTGGGTATTCCTTCTGTTGTTACACCTGGAGTAAGGAAGACCAGGGATGTTTTGAGAGCACCTGGAAGTGAGCCTATTTTGTGCAGGTCTACCAGGGTTAGGTATCCTGTGGATAGGCTGACATATGATGGATTTACAGCCATTCACTATGCCTATATGATCAAAGTGATACAGGAACCAGAACCCACTTCTTTTGAGCAAGCCATGGGAAATGAAAAATGGAAGAAAGCCATGGATGAAGAAATGGATGCCTTGGATGCTAATACTACATGGGAATTGGTGCCTTTGCCTAAAGGCAAGAATGCAATTGGCTGTAAGTGGGTTTATAAGATCAAGCACAATGCAGATGGTTCTGTGAATAGATACAAGGCAAGATTAGTTGTCAAGGGGTATGCACAGACATATGGCATTGATTATGAAGAAACTTTCAGCCCGGTTGCAAGGATGGCAACCGTAAGAGCAGTCATTGCTATGGTTGCATCAAAGGGATGGTCTTTACATCAGATGGATGTAAAGAATGCCTTCTTGCATGGTGATTTGCAAGAAGAGGTCTTTATGGAGCAGCCAGCAGGTTATGTTCATGCTACTCATCCTGAGTTTGTTTGCAGGTTGAAGAAAGCCTTGTATGGCTTGAAGCAAGCACCTAGAGCATGGTCTGACAAGATAGGATAGTATCTTGTCACTATTGGCTTTCATATTTCCAAGGCAGATTTCTCACTCTATGTGAGAAAAACAGAGAAAGGGATTATGCTGCTGGTCATTTATGTTGATGATTTGATCATCACAAGTGATAGTGATGAAGATATCCTTCATGTGAAAATGCTATTGAGGCAGAAGTTTGAGATGAAGGATTTGGGAGAGCTGCGTTATTTCTTGGGCATTGAGGTGATTAGATCACCAAGTGGGATACAGCTCTTGCAGAGGCACTATGGATTGGACATGCTGTCCAAATATGGGATGACAGGCTGTAAGCCTATTTCAGTTCCTTCGGAGTAGAATGTGAAGCTGAGCACAGATGCAGGTGAGCTTCTAGAAGACCCTACTATGTACAGACGCATAGTAGGAAGTTTGATTTACATGACTATTACCAGGCCAGATTTGAGCTATGCTGTTGGGTTGGTAAGTCAGTTTATGCAGGCTCCAAGGAAACCGCATTTGGATGCGGCTAGACGCATACTCAGGTATGTGAAGTCCACATTGCAGTATGGACTATTTTATGAGGCTGGGGTTCAGATACAGTTGCATGGATACACTGATGCTGATTGGGCTGGTAGTATTTCTGATAGACGATCTACCAGTGGATATGTGTTCTCTTTTGGGAGTGCTGGGTCACTTGGAGCAGCAAGAAACAGCCTACAGTTGCCTTGTCGAGCACAGAGGCTGAGTACAGGGGTGTAGCAATGGCTGCATGTGAGGTAGCATGGTTGCATAAGCTACTCTATGATATGCATCAGTCTACAAATGGGCCAGTTGTCATTTATTGTGACAACATGAGCAGCATACACTTGGCAAAGAACCCAGTCTTTCATGCTAGAACAAAGCACATTGAGGTGCATTATCACTATGTGCGGGAGAAGGTTTTACTAGGTCTTATTGATCTAGTTTATGTTAGCACAGAGGATCAGGTAGCTGACATATTCACGAAAGCATTGGGCGCAGAGAAGCTGCACAAGTTCAGAGACCTGCTTGGTGTGCAGGATTTGGGATTGAGCTCGAGGGGGAGTGTTGAGATATCGAGCTCCACTCGCGATATGCCAGGGTGACCGTTGTGTATTTATGTCACCGACTTGTTAGCTGGAGATGCGGTTGGTACACCGCCCACGAATAATAGCTGGACGACAGCTATCCTTATCTACTCTAGTTTGTGGCTCAGTTAGTATGCCACCTTAGTTAGTTGAGTTTGGTTTGAGACCCACATATAGGGTTCTTCTATTTCTTTGTATTAGTGTTCTTTTGGCTTTCACAACTAAGAAGAGGAAAACTGTTTTCAGCCTCCACCTTTGTGTGTATTCCCCCATTGTGAATGTGAGAAAGCCTCAAGTGAGACTCCTTCCCTCTCTCCCATTATCTTCACACTTGCATGATTCTAACTTGCATTTGATGAGTTGTATATTCTTCTTCGACATTTCGTGTTAACATCGTGCACTGCATGGGACACTAAGGACTCTTTAAATGCTAGTGTTACAGCTACTCTTATTTTGATACGCATGTACCACCATTGAACTATTGGGATTGAATTAGTTCTACCACCCCCATGTTGGGTCGCTTTGTTATATACACAACGTGCTTGCCAATGTGATCTTTCCATGCCATATATGGTGCATGAGCATATGAAATGTGCTACCAACAAATAGAAAAACAAGTTAGTAATTAAAGGACCATTCAATATGCACATCTCAATGTCCAAGTTAGAGATTACCATGTACAGTTTGAAATGATTCTTTCCCCAAGCTATCTCCATATTTCAAAGTCATTCACAGCATTGATGAAACACTGTGCATCACATCATCTTTGAATATTTTCTTTTGTAGTAAAGGTATCAAGCTATCAAGAGCGAGCCTTTTCCAATCTTTTTTGTCCCTTCCCCCCTCGTTCTTAATAGGCATTGTGTAACTTTCTCCATACATCAAACTCATTAGCATGTTTGAGCTTGTCATTCTTCTTCTTTGCTGAAAGGAATTTTAAAGCCTTGACACCACCACAGCTTGTCTTACAAGGAACATTGCCTATTTTTCCATATGATCTTTTCTCATCTTTTGTAATCGTTACTTGCCCAAAGTGTAGTCCCATATTTGAAAGAACCTTTTCAATTCTTGCAATCATCCTCTCACTCTTCTGTTGGGGCTTCAAGTTATATGTATCAATGATTTATAGATGCACCAACTTTTCAATTATTCTCACAATAGCATGAAGCGCACAAATGTGTACTCGCTCAAGAGGAATTTTAAAAATTGGGCTCCATGATGGATCTTTCCTTGGACAATCCCTATCTAGTGCCTTAGTTTGATCTATCCCTGCCAGTGCAGAGGCCCATTAGTTTTGATTCTTTTTACCACTCTTTGCAAGCACTCTCATTTGCATGCACAGTGGACAAGGATGGCTTGTATTTGATCCATGTGCCACATTAAACATACATTTAATAGTCTTGAGGTCAGCATAACTAAATGACATTCTACACGGTAGGATCCATAGCCCTCAATTCAAGTAGCTCACCATTGTTATGACCTTTGATCACACTTTAGATATCGGTTTGGTAAAAAAACCACTTCAAAATTGAATGTGACTCTTTTGGCACTTGCAAAAAAGCTCACATGTTATTTCAAAATATTCTAAGTCTTTTTACATTACTACATTAAAATTCAAATTTCCATCAGACCTCAAAGGTGGCCAACCACCAAATCTCCTATTCTAATTGCACACTGAACTGTCTTGCATCATCAAGCTCAACTTCAAGGTCCAATATTCTATTCATCATTGTCAAACTAACTCTTCCTAATTTTTGACCTTTGACCACTTCACTTTCGTCAAGCTTTAGTACAATCTTCAAAGTACCATTGCATTCCTCCATAGGCATATCATAAAACTTCACCATGGCTTTTAGAACTCTTCGTACATCCATCACAAAGTTGTTGTCGACTATTGATTCTAATTCTTTAGACTCTGCAACCTTTGTTTTCAAAGTTAGTGTATCACATACATGCTGGGGCTCACTGACTAAATCAACTATGCCCAAATTGAGTGCATGCTTGGCCTTATCATCATTAGTTAGTTTAGGAAGTGGGGCTTGAACTTTTACTCCCATAGAAAGACATGCTATTTTTAAGCTCTTAAATCATGAGGGGAGAATTGGGGTCTCAAAAGGGCCTCATAAGAAATGGATTAAGAAATGGATTAGTCCCAATGAAGGGGCCAAGGTAGGTCTCAAAAAGTCCTAACCCCCTCTCACCTAGGTGGGTTAAGCCCAAAAGTGACCCCACCTCTTACCCTCTTACACAACTCTTACTCCTATGTGGGAACCAAAAAGTTCAAAATTCAAAATTCAAATTTTGAATTCTCTCCCTCCTCTCTCCTCCCTCCCTCCCTCCCCCTCCCTCACTCCCCCTCTTCACTCCCTCCCCCTCCCTCCTCCTCCGCCTCCCCTCTCCTCCCCTCCCCCTCCCCCTCCTCACTCCCTCCTCCCCCTTCCTCCTCCTCCCCCTCCCTCCCTCCCTCCTCCACGCCTGCTCCTCTTGCCCTCCCCCTCCTTCCCTTCTCCATGCCTGCTCCTCCTCCCCTCCCCCTCCCTCCTCCTACATCGCTGCTCCTCCTCCCCCCCCTCTTGCTCCTCCCTCCTCCCTCCCTCCTCCTCCATGCCTACTCCTCCTCACCCTCCACACCTAGTGATTTGTGTTGAGATATCGAGCTCCACTCGAGATATGCCAGGGTGACCGTTGTGTACTTATGTCACCGACTTGTTAGCTGGAGATGCGGTTGGTACACCGCCCACGAATAATAGCTGGATGACAGCTATCCTTATCTACACTAGTTCGTGGCTCAGTTAGTATGCCACCTTAGTTAGTTGAGTTTGGTTTGAGACCCACATATAGGGTTCTTCTATTTTTCTTTGTACTTGAGTTCTTTTGGCTTTCATAACTAAGAAGAGGAAAACTGTTTTCAGCCTCCACCTTTGTGTGTATTCCCCCATTTGTGCATGTGAGAAAGCCGTAAGTGAGACTCCTTCCCTCTCTCCCACTATCTTCACATGGTATCAGAGCCTTGTTCGTGGTAAGGAGCTCAAGAAAGCAAGCCAAGTTCGTGGTGTCCTGGTAAGAGGACAAGTGTTGCTTTCCTTTTTCGAGTTTGGGAGCAAATCTCTGCAGGTAGCACAGTCGGAAGTGCAAGAGTGCATTGTCTCAGATTGAGACGCCCTTCGCGGTGTGGCGAGAGCGCAGTATATGCTGCGGGGGACGGCGAAGCCCTCAATAACTTTATTTTTCTGATTTGAGGCCGTTTCGGGGGCCGTTTTGAAGGCGGAAGTTCTTCGCAGGCACTCAGAAAAAGGCCCTGTTTTTTGCTGTGCGACCACTGCGCGGCTAGTCGGTGGAAAGGTGCCGCAGAAATTGCATCGTATGCTTGTGTGCAGAGATATTGGGAGTTGCAGATTCATGCCTATTGCCTGTTGATGCAAAATCGTCACTAGGAAGTGACTGTGTGGTAAAATACCACTCTCGTCGGTTTTGCAGATCTGCAGGCAAAAGCTGTGTTTTTTGCAGTGACAGAATATTTTGCAGTGTTTTGTAATGGCATCTGATTCTCTTTCACAGATTGTCACTGAAAAGCTTGACAAGAACAACTTCCAGGCATGGAAGTTTAGAATGACGAATTTCTTGATGGGAAAAGGCTATTGGGAATTCATTACAGGAAATGAAGAAGAACCTGTTCTTCCTAATGTTCCCAGTCAACAGGAAATGCAGGCATTCAAAGGATGGCATGAGAGAGCCAGGAAAGTTATGTACTGGCTGTCTATCAGTATTTCGGACTCCATGATTGTGCATATTCAGGATGCAAATACGCCAAAGGAGGCATGGGATACTTTGGCAAAAATGTATAGCACAAATACGCAAGCCAGGAAAATGCAACTCAAACAGGAGTTGCACAATGTGCAGAGAGAAAATTTGAGCATAAATGACTACCACATGAAAGTGAAGAAAATTGCAGATGCACTTGCTTCCATTGGGTCGCCAGTGGATGATGATGATTTGGTCTCTGTTACCTTGAATGGTCTAGGAAAGGATTATGCACAGTTCCGGACATCCATTGCCGTCCGTGAAAACTTTCCAGATTTTGAGGAGTTGATTGCTCTTCTAATTTCTGAAGAGCAGAGAAATGGGGGTGCATCTTCTTCAGCAGGAACTTCAAAAGAAACTGTCTTCTACTCAAATGCTGGCAGAGGTAGAGGCAGAGGTAGAGGAGGCCGATCTGCAGGCCGTGGTAGAAATCAGAATATGCAGCAAACGCAAGAAAACCAGTCCTATGCAGGAGGACGTGGTAACTCTAGAGGCAGGGGGAGCCAAAGAGGCCGTGGTGGATGGCAGAGAAGCCAAAATGCAAACAGCAATGTTGAATGCTACTATTGTGGCAAAATGGGTCATATGGCTAAAGACTGCTACAAAAAGCAGAATGACATTTTGAGTGGAAAATTGCAGCAAGGCAATTATGCATCCTCTAGTAGACAGGGTGATGACAGAAATGAGCATTTGTTTATAGTGCAACATATGACAAATTTTGTAACAAGTGCAGAAGAAAGCAATGATGTGTGGTATGTTGACTCGGGTGTGTCAAACCACATGACAGGTCACGCTGAATGGATGCAGGATGCAAGAAAAATGGAAAAACCAGGATTTGTGGAGACTGGTGATGATACTGCACATCCTATTGTGCAGATTGGCAAAATTCCTTTGTCTATGCAGGATGGGAAAAAGAAATACTTGTCTGATGTATTTCATGTCCCGAACATCACCAAGAACCTGCTTTCTATTGGTCAGATGGTTGAGCAGGGCTTGCAGGTCAGATTTAATCCTCATGGATGCTTTGTTGAGGATATGAAAAATAATGGTCGCTTGATAGCAAAAGGAAAGAAGAAGGGTAGGATGTTTACGTTGGATGCGGACATGCCTGAATTGAGTGCAGCAATGTTTGCACATGGGACCGGTGTAGCTGCAGATATTGATATTTGGCACAAACGCATTGGTCATGTTAATATACAGCGACTTAAATCAATGCAAGCCCAAAATATTGTTGCAGGATTGCCTAAATTCAAGGTTGCAGAAATGCACAAGGTTTGTGAAGCCTGTCAATTTGGGAAACAGGCAAGGAAACCTTTTCCTAGGCATGTTCAAGAGAGTAAAAAGCCATTGGAATTAATCCACTCTGATGTGTGGACTACAAAAGCTGCATCTATTGGAGGCTGTCACTATTTTGTCACATTTATTGATGACTTCAGCAGAAAACTGTGGGTGTATTTTATGAAAAAGAAAAGTGAAGTGTTTGGGCACTTCAAAGCTTTCAAAGCTATGGTTGAAAAAGAAACAGGCCTGCAAATAAAATGCCTAAGGTCAGATGGAGGGGGAGAGTACCTCTCAAATGAGTTTGCAAGGTTCTTGCAGGAGCATGGTATAAAGCAGCAATATTCATGCAGTCATACCCCACAGCAAAATGGAATTGCAGAAAGAAAAAACAGGCATATTGGAGAGGTGTCTCGGGCTATGCTAAATGGAAAAGATCTACCAGATTATTATTGGGCTGAAGCAGTTGCTACAGCAGCCTATATAATGAACAGGACTCCCACTGCAGCAATACATGGCATGACGCCAGAGGAGATGTATACTGGTAGGAAACCAGATATTTCTCATTTGAAGATTTTTGGTTGCATTGCCTATGTCCATGTGCCAGATGAGTTGAGGTCCAAGTTGGACCCAAAAGCTGAGAAGTGCGTCTTTATTGGTTATTCTCTGCAGCAGAAAGGGTATAGATGCTATAACCCTTCTACACGTAAGTTCACAGTGAGCAGAGATGTTGTTTTTTATGAGATGAACAGCTGGTATAAACCAGTAAATGTGATGATTGATGTAGATGCACAAAATGGTAATGCTGCACAGAATGCACAGCAGCAATCACAAAATATCAGTGGACCTGGAGTGTCCTCTACCAGTGGTTCACATGCTTCGCCATGGACAGGCAGCTTGAGATCAGGAGAATCCCCTCAAAGCAATGCAGAGAGTGGTACGCAGGTATCACGAAAAGGAAAAGAGAAGGTAGATCAGCCCATGTATGATGTGAATGCAGGTCACTCTTGTGTGGATGGTGAATCCAGTGGCTCAGAACAGAGCATTGATGATGAGTTGGGTATTCCTTCTGTTGTTACACCTGGAGTAAGAAAGACCAGGGATGTTTTGAGAGCACTTGGAAGTGAGCCTATTTTGCGCAGGTCTACCAGGGTTAGGTATCCTGTGGATAGGCTGAAACATGATGGATTTACAGCCATTCACTATGCCTATATGGTCAAAGTGATACAGGAACCAGAACCCACTTCTTTTGAGTAAGCCATGGGAAATGAAATGCCTAAAGGCAAGAATGCAATTGGCTGTAAGTGGGTTTATAAGATCAAGCACAATGCAGATGGTTCTGTGAATAGATACAAGGCAAGATTAGTTGTCAAGGGGTATGCACAGACATATGGCATTGATTATGAAGAAACGTTTAGCCCGGTTGCAAGGATGGCAACTATAAGAGCAGCCATTGCTATGGCTGCATCAAAGGGATGGTATTTACATCAGATGGATGTAAAGAATGCCTTCTTGCATGGTGATTTGCAAGAAGAGGTATTTATGGAGCAACCAGCAGGTTATGTTCATGCTACTCATCCTGAGTTTGTTTGCAGGTTGAAGAAAGCCTTGTATGGCTTGAAGCAAGCACCTAGAGCATGGTCTGACAAGATAGGACAGTATCTTGTCACTATTGGCTTTCAGATTTCCAAGGCAGATTTCTCACTCTATGTGAGAAAAACAGAGAAAGGGATTACGCTGCTGGTCATTTATGTTGATGATTTGATCATCACAGGTGATAGTGATGAAGATATCCTTCATGTGAAAATGCTATTGAGGCAGAAGTTTGAGATGAAGGATTTGGGAGAGCTGCGTTATTTCTTGGGCATTGAGGTGATTAGATCACCAAGTGGGATACAGCTCTTGCAGAGGCAGTATGGATTGGACATGCTGTCCAAATATGGGATGACAGGCTGTAAGCCTATTTCAGTTCCTTTGGAGCAGAATGTGAAGCTGAACACAGATGCAGGTGAGCTTCTGGAAGACCCTACTATGTACAGACGCATAATAGGATGTTTGATTTACATGACTATTACCAGGCCAGATTTGAGCTATGCTGTTGAGTTGGTAAGTCAGTTTATGCAGGCTCCAAGGAAACCGCATTTGGATGCGGCTAGACGCATACTCAGGTATGTGAAGTCCACATTGCAGTATGGACTATTTTATGAGGCTGGGGTTCAGATACAGTTGCATGGATACACTGATGCTGATTGGGCTGGTAGCATTTTGTTGGGGTAAAGGGCAGTGTGCCCACCCACTTGTACAGTGCCCATGTATACTCATATATATATGATAGAGGAATAAGCTGAAGTAGCTTTTGCTCCACCACCATTGGTGTCTCCTATCCCTTTGTGTGTGCGCTCTCCTCTTCCACAACTGGTATCAGAGCCCACGGTGTTCAATCTACGAGGAGCTCTCTGAGCTTGGTAATGGAGCTGTCAGGAGGCTGATGGCCGTCGAGCACGAGCATGGAAGGAGCTATTTGTTGGCGATGAGTGGTGGCTATGGCGATGGCGGAGCTCGTGGCGATGGTGTTGGAGTTGCCGTGAGTAGTCCGTTGTGGGAGGAGGCTTATGCTCAATGAGCTACTTGGCTCATGGGACTTCGCTTGGCTTGTGAGCCCATTCGTTGTGATTGTGAGTCATGGTTGCTTTCAACGTGCCAAAAATGAGATGGCGTTGGACGATGCAAGCTGCATGGAGAGAAGAGTTGACGATGCCGAGGAGCCATTGTAGAGCTGTTTGCTCTATTGAGTCACCATCTTGAACGTGGCTGGGCCGAGAGGGCGCTTGGAGCATGTATTCCTGTGGAGGCTTCACATTGATGAAGCTGGAGCTGCCTCAGTCTTTGGAGATGTTCTAGTCTTGGCATAGTTCTTTGCCATTGTCTCTAGCTCATCTGGGAGCTGTTGGGGAGCCTCTGGATTGCATGATTGATGCAGTTGAATGCTTGGGGGATAGCCGGTGTTGCATTTGAGATCTTGGAGCTGAGCATTGGCTGATTTTGGTCTCTTTGCGGGACATTTTGCAGAAGTACGCCTTGTGGACATTGTGTGGGATATGTGCTTGTGCACTATGCAGCTTCTTTTGGTTGCAGTTGAGCTTTGTTAGCTCGTGTTTTCCCGTGCATTTGGGTCCTTGTACGGACATACTCTGGTGCATCTTAGTCCTTGTGAACATTCCGTTACATTTAGTTAGTGGGTTGCATATCTTTTTTGCAGATACATCACTTTGGCAGTGGCAGTGACACATGCTTTGACAGTGGTACATGCTTGGTTGAGATGCATTGACAGTTTGTTGGATGCATGGTTATTTGCCTATGTTGGATACATACAGTGGTACGGTGATGTATTGAGATCCTGTCAGATTTGCATCATTTGGAGCACATTTTGGGGCTGTTTTGCCAGTGCTTTTGGGCTATTTAATTGCTGATCTATGAGCATTCTTGGGGCTGATTTGGTTGGGCATTGTACTTGCCATTTTGCTGGTGTTGCAGTTGACATACTGGGTGATCTGCTGGATGTATTTTGACCATTTTTGGGGCTGTTTTTTGCCGGAGCAGATGAGTGCTGTAAAGGGCAGCAAACATTCAAAGAAGCTGCTGTTGCTGTTTTGATGACAAAACAGTCATTTTCAGGACTGAATATCTCTTTCCTGGTGCGGAATTGCACTTTGTGCCGAACTGGAAAGTTGTAGTTCACAGAAAATACTACAACTTTGCTTTTGGAAGCAAGTTGATCCGGTATAAGCTGCATGAGTTACAGCCTCTGCAAAACCACAAAAAGTTGCAGTCTGCTGTCTATTTGTGACCAATGTGCAGGAAGCTGTTTTTCAGGTGAGAATATCTGAGAATCCAGAAGGATTTGGCTCTTAAGGTCAACTGAGAAGTTGTAGATCTTTCTACCAGCTACAACTTTGCTGTTTACAGCTTTGGCATCCGATCTTTCAGTGAAAAGATATCGCTGTTCAAATACAGGGACAGCGTGTTATTTTGCCCAAAGTGACTGTGAGGTATTGTTGTAGGAATTTCTCTTGCACAACAGTGAATTGGGAACTCACAGTAAATTACAGAAAGTGATTGGAATCTCACTTCAGTCCAAGGGCATTATTGGCATTTTGGCAAGTCACTTTGGCACATTTGGCAAGTGGTGAATGCTTGATTTTGTTGCCAAACAATTGCGCGCTTGAGGTGATGCATTGGTGATGCAGTAAATGCCATTTCGATGCATTATGGGTTTGCATTGGTGGATGCTGCACTGATGTTTATGGATAGTTGAGCTGAGCTCCTATTTCCATTGGTTGAGCAGGCATTGCTCATTTGGTTCAGTGCATTTCTTACTTGGATTGCTAGGCATTGGCAGGTTACTGGGCTGCATACATACTTGTTTATGCCTCTTTATGGCTGAGTGCTTTTGAGCATTGGATCAGCCAGTTTATTTGGAGACCTAATTGGTCTGGACAACACTATATTTTTTGGTCATTTGGGTTGCCTATTGCACTATACTGCTCTTTGGTTGTGACCTATTGTGCCACAGATATGGCATCTACAGCTGGTAGTGCCCTCTTTGATATTGAGAGGTTGGATGGATCAAACTTTCAGTATTGGAAAGAGCAGATTTATGATGTGTTAGTGCAGAAGAGGCAGCATAAGCCCATTCAATGCAAAGGTGTCAAGCCTAATAGCATTAAACAGAGTGATTGGGATGACATGGATGAGCAAGCATGCTCTATCATTCAGTCATCACTCTCAAAGTCAGTCTACTTGCAGGTACAGGATGGTGTACAGGGTGTAGATTGCCATGCATATGAGTTCTATACTCGTATATGCCGGATGTATGACCATGATAGTGTTATGTTACAACATGATGGGCTGAAATGTATTGATGGGCTGAATTATCACTCCAAAGGTAGATCTATTGGTAGAAACAGGTCATGTTCAAGGGGGAATTCCAGGAGCAAGTCTAGCTCTCGGACTTGTGTTAGATGTTTCTATTGTGGAAAGTATGGCTGTATTGCTGGAAATGGCTGAGAAAATACAAGAAGAAGAGCAAGGTTAAGAATGACATGAAGAAGGAGAAGAAGCATGTTGAGCTTCAAGGCGTGGATGCCAGGGTTTCCACTGACAGTAGCAGTGATGAAGGCATTCTTTTGTCTATGTCTGACACCTCCTTTTTGGCCACTGATGTACCCATTCTCGGCGATTGGATGTTAGATCCATGTGCTTCATGTCATATGACCCCTCATAGGTCATGGTTCAGTGCATATCAGGAATGCATTGTGGAGAGTGGTTTGATGGGCATTGATCATTCTATGGATGTCTATGGTTATGGGGATATCCACCTTGTTATGCCTAGTGGCTCTATTCTTGTTCTACAGAGGGTTAGACATATACCAGGACTTGCTACGAGCAAGATCAGTACTAGTTGGTTGAGGCAGGTTATCATGTCTCTTTGGGTGATCATGCATGGAAGATTGCTAGAGGCAATCTGGTTATGGCTAGGGGATCACGGGTTGGATTCTCTTATGCATTGCATGTATCAGGTGTCCAGGATAAGATGCTTATGATTAGTAAGCAGCCATCAGCTAGTTTATGGTATGCCAGACTTGGACATATGTCTACTGCAGGTATGGAAGCCCTTACAACATTGAGATATATTCCTGTTATGGATGTCTCTCAAATTTTATGTCATGATTGTGATGATGGTCAGTAGTCAGGATCCTCCTTTGTGAGGAAGACAGTTAGTGAGAGGTATCTTGAGCCATTGCAGTTGGTTCATAGTGCAGTTTGTGGGCCTATGCCTACCGTTTCACTGGGTGGCGCCTCTTACTTTGTGACATTTATTGATGCTGCTACAAAGTACATATGGGTATATCCGATTCGGCAGAAGCATGATGTATATGATACATTTCAGCGCTTCTTGGGTAATGCCAAAAATCAGTCAGGAAAGAAGCTATTGAGCTTGATGACTGATGGTGATGCAGAGTTTACCTCTCCTAGATTTTAGCATCTATGTGATACACTTGGTATCAAGAGGGTGTTGACCACTCCTCATCTTTTTGCTCACGATGCCTTGGCAGAAGGCATAAATCGGATTCTATTGGACAGGATTGGTAGCATGCTACGATATGTAGGTCTTACCGAATGCTATTGGGCTGAGGCATGTAAGACAGCTGCATACTTGCTTAACAGGTCACCCAGGAGATCTCTGAATGGTAGAGTGCCATTTGACTTCTTGACAGGCAAGGCACCATGTTATGAGCATTTACGTGTGTTTGGCTGCGAGGCTTATGCTCATGGTTCCCGATCGAGGAGGTGTATCTTCCTTGGATATAGTGAGTCCAGTAAGGACTACAGGTTATGGGATTCTTCAACTAGAGAGTTGATACGCAGCCATAATGTCTATTTCAGAGAGGATGCTATGTTTAGACAGCCCAAGACTATGGATAGCAGGAGAGTGGTGTTCCAGGAGGGTGTAAGTGCACTGATACCTCCGAATTCTATGCAGGGACAGCCCATATCCCTTGGAGTGGGAGGTTTTTCCCACGGTGAGCAGGTTATAAAGTTGGGACAGCCACGATTACTTCCTGATTTTGGTCAGAGACGATCAGATGTCTCAAGTATTCCACAGGTTTATACTCCTATGGAGATTGTTGATGCATCTTCTATGGACAGTTACAGTTTACTCCCAGGATGCGGAGTGCCTCTTGCAGATGAGCATGAGGCTATGCATGGTGAGGAGGATACCTTGGCTAATGATGCCCGGTATGATCCATTGGCTGGTTATGCTAGGACAGATGTGGTTTCTGCAGTTATTGACTCGGGTCATATTGTGCATGGGCAGAAATCATTGATGTGTTTGCTTCGTAAGTGCCTCCATGGCCAGAAGCAATTCCCTCGAGCTTGGCTTCATAGGTTTGATACCGTTATGAGAGCTCAGGATGTGATGCGCAGTGAGACAGGTTATGGTCTCAGTATTCAGGAGGTCGCTATCCTTCTGAGGTTACTTGCCATATGGTTCCTTATGGACAGGGATGCTTTGCAGTGGGAGCTGCATGGTCTTGATGATGTTTGTCGGATCCTTGGTTGTTTCAGTATGGAGAGGGGGAAGTTATGGAGTACTCCATTGCCTGTATTGGCTCCATACTTGAAACACAGTAGGTTTGACGATCACAGATCAGTTGAGCAGCAAGTTATGGTTGATATGGCAGCCATAGTACTTCATGCATCCATGACTGTGTTGAGACTTGGTTCTCACATGTTTGCCATTGGGGCTACACTTCTAGTTCTTGCTTCCGTTGTAGTGGGAGTTGGTAGCATGATTATGGCAGATTTTGGCAGTAGGGAAGCGGTTGTGGACATCAGGTCCTTATGCTTCCAGGAGCAGCATGCAGGTGATGCAGGTTGGGTAGACCAGCAGAGGTCTATTGTAGGTTATGTGCTTATGGTCACAGGTGGTACAGAGACATTTTCTCTGCACAGTGATAGTTCGGGTGCTATGGACTTAGCACAGGAGCACGTGGTGGTGAGAGTTCACTCTCCCAGTGAGATCTGGCATGGGATCTTCGTTGATAGGCATCTACAGCTTGTCATTTTCTATCCTGCAGACCTGATGTCTGCTAGCAGCTTATCCTCTATGCACTTTGCACATTGTAAAGTGCTGATGGGCATAGGATGATGGTCTAGTCCTCTTGTTTTTCAGCCTATGGCTGATTGTATTATATGTGTACTATACTCCCTTAAAGGCACACTGCCTTTAAGTGGGAGGTTGTTGGGGTAAAGGGCAGTGTGCCCACCCACTTGTACAGTGCCCATGTATACTCATATATATATGATAGAGGAATAAGCTGAAGTAGCTTTTGCTCCACCACCATTGGTGTCTCCTATCCCTTTGTGTGTGCGCTCTCCTCTTCCACACATTTCTGATAGACGATCTACCAGTGGATATGTGTTCTCTTTTGGGAGTGCTGCAGTCACTTGGAGCAGCAAGAAACAGCCTACAGTTGCCTTGTCGAGCACAGAGGCTGAGTACAGGGGTGCAGCAATGGCTGCATGTGAGGTAGCTTGGTTGCATAAGCTACTCTATGATATGCATCAGTCTACAGATGGGCCGGTTGTCATTTATTGTGACAACATGAGCAGTATACACTTGGCAAAGAACCCAGTCTTTCATGCCAGAACAAAGCACATTGAGGTGCATTATCACTATGTGCGGGAGAAGGTTTTACTAGGTCTTATTGATCTAGTTTATGTCAGCACAGAGGATCAGGTAGCTGACATATTCACGAAAGCATTGGGCGCAGAGAAGCTGCGCAAGTTCAGAGACCTGCTTGGTGTGCAAGATTTGGGATTGAGCTCGAGGGGGAGTGTTGAGATATCGAGCTCCACTCGAGATATGCCAGGGTGACCGTTGTGTACTTATGTCACCGACTTGTTAGCTGGAGATGCGGTTGGTACATCGCCCACGAATAATAGCTGGATGACAGCTATCCTTATCTACACTAGTTCGTGGCTCAGTTAGTATGCCACCTTAGTTAGTTGAGTTTGGTTTGAGACCCACATATAGGGTTCTTCTATTTTTCTTTGTACTTGAGTTCTTTTGGCTTTCACAACTAAGAAGAGGAAAACTGTTTTCAGCCTCCACCTTTGTGTGTATTCCCCCATTTGTGCATGTGAGAAAGCCGTAAGTGAGACTCCTTCCCTCTCTCCCACTATCTTCACAATTTGCCCCCCTTTCCTCCTCTTCAACTACTGGTCCTCCCTCCCCCATCCCTCCTCCTTGCCCTCCCTCTTCATCCATGCTGCTCCTTCAAGCCTGCATCTCCACACCTTCTCCTTCTCTACACTCCCTTACTCATGGCACCATTCAAGGACATCTCCAACAAGTACTAGGATCACTTAGCGTTGGAGGCTAAATATGCAAGCACACATAGTCTAGGATTGAGGGGAGCTTCCAAAATCCATAGTCTTTGTTTGCAAGGAAAGAAGCATCTCGACCTTTGGAAGGGCTACATTTTCTCTGTTGACAGCTCGGTCATCCGAGTTTACAGTACAGAGTTATTTACTATCCAAAATAGGGACAGTTCGTGATCAGTGTGCAGACAGCCATTTTGCAGACTGTATATTGGCAAATGCATACATGTTGATACACTTTGGCAAGTTGATGCATTTTGGCAAAATGATGCAGTAAATGTCACTTGGTATATGCCATTGGTGATGCATTTTGGATGCATAAGTGAGTGGCAAATGCATACAATTTGATGTTCACGTGAATGCCAATATAATGAGGCCATATACATGCAGTAAATGCATTTTGGGACTCTTGAAAGGCATTTTTTATTCTCTGGTATGCAATTTCCAGAAAGCGGTTTATGCATTGGATGCCACAGTATATGCAAGTATTTTGCTCAGAAATTGGATGTTCAATATCTGGTTATGCTTTGAAGCCTGCAAGAAAATGATTGATATTCTTGACTGACAGGTCATTGAATAGTTGCTGCTGTTTTTTTTTTAAATGACAGAACAGTCATTTTCAGGACTGAATATCTCTTTCCTGGTGCGAAATCGCACTTTGTGCCCAATTGGAAAGTTGTAGTTCACTGAACATACTACAACTTTGCTTTTGGAAGCAAGTTGATCTGGTATAAGCTGCAGGAGTTACAGCCTCTGCAAAACCACAAAAAGTTGCAGTCTGCTGTCTATTTGTGACCAATGTGCAGGAAGCTGTTTTTCAGGTGAGAATATCTGAGAATCCACAAGGATTTTGCTCTTGAGGTCAACTGACAAGTTGTAGATCTTTTGACCAGGTACAACTTTGCTGTTTACAGCTTTGGCATCCAGTCTTTCAGTGAAAAGATATTGCTGTTCAAATACAGGGACAGCGTGTTATTTTGCCCAAAGTGGCTGTGAGGTATTGTTGTAGGAATTTCTCTTGCACAACAGTGAATTGGGAACTCACAGTAAATTATAGAAAGTGATTGGGATCTCACTTCAGTCCAAGGGCATTATTGGCATTTAGGCAAGTCACTTTGGCACATTTGGCAAGTGGTGAATGCTTGATTTTGTTGCCAAAGGATTGCACACTCAAGGTGATGCAGTAAATGCCATTTCGATGCATTATGGATTTGCATTGGTGGATGCCGCACTGATGTTTATGGATAGTTGAGCTGGGCTCTTATTGCCATTGGTTGAGCAGGCATTGCTCATTTGGTTCAGTGCATTTCTTACTTGGATTGCCAGGCATTAGCAGGTTACTGGGCTGCATATATTCTTGTTTATGCCTCTTTATGGCTGAGTGCTTTTGAGCATTGGATCAGCCAATTTATTTGGAGACCTGATTGGTCTGGACAATACTATATTTTTTGGTCATTTGGGTTGCCTATTGCACTATACTGCTCTTTGGCTGTGACCTATTATGCCACAGATATGGCATCTACAGCTGGAAGTGCCCTCTTTGATATTGAGAGGTTGGATGGATCAAACTTTTAGTATTGGAAAGAGCAGATTTATGATGTGTTAGTGCAGAAGAGGCAGCATAAGCCCATTCAATGCAAAGGTGTCAAGCCTAATAGCATTAAACAGAGTGATTGGGATGACATGGATGAGCAAGCATGCTTTATCATTCAGTCATCACTCTCGAAGTCAGTCTACTTGCAGGTACAGGATGGTGTACAGGGTGTAGACTACCATGCATATGAGTTTTATACTCATATATGCCAGATGTATGACCATGATAGTGTTATGTTACAGCATGATAAGCTGAAATGCCCTTGAGAAGATCATCTAGAGTGTCTAGACCGCCTGATAGGTTTGTTCTAGGTGTAGACTATGTGATGCTTACTGATTGCGGGGAGCCTTCTTGCTATAGAGAGGCTATGATGCGTGAGGATCAACGCAAGTGGGAGTATGCTATGCAATCAGAGATGAGTGCACACCAGACATTGCATTTGCAGTGGGAGTTGTTAGCCGGTATATGGCTAATCCAGGAAAGAGGCATTGGGAGGCAGTTAAGTGCATCATGAGGTACATGAAGGGTACCAAGGAGATGTGCATTTGCTTTGGTAAAGGAGACATGCGTGTACTTGGGTACACAGATTCAGACTATGCAGGGCATGTGGATAATAGGAGATCCACTTCTGGTTATGTGTTCACCTTTGCAGGTTGTGCAGTGTCGTGGATGTCTCGCGCACAGAAGTGCGTTGCTTTGTCTATCACAGAGGCTGAGTATGTTGTAGCCACAAAGGGTTGGAAGGAGGCTATATGGCTTGATCGGCTAGTGGGAGATTTGGGGATTCATACAGGTGTACCGACATTGCATAGTGATTCCATGAGTGCTATTCAACTAGCACGGAATCCGGTCTTTCATGCAAAGACCAAACACATTGAGGTCAGGTACCATTTCATCAGGGAGGTACTTGAGGACAAGCGCATAGAGCTTGTCAAGGTTCATACAGATGATAACCCTGCAGATATGCTGACGAAGAGTCTACCTAGTTAGCGGTTTGAGTATTGTCGTGTATTGATGGGCATTGGATAGTATGCTCACTAGTTGTTCTCTCTTAAAGGCACATTGTCCTTTAAGTGGGAGGTTGTGGGGGTTAAAGGTCACTGTTCCTTAACCCCGGTTATGTACAATACTCAAACACATATATAAATGAATGAAAAAGAAGATTAGGGTGGTTCTGCACCCACCAAACTTGTGTGGCTCTCTGTCTCTCTCTCTCCTTCTTCCGTTCTTGCTTCCGTGGAGAGCACTCTCAGCTTCCAAAATCCATAGTCTTCGTTTGCAAGGAAAGAAGCATCTCGACCTTTGGGTAGAAGGATCCTTGTATCGTTTAGATTCTACCAACCAAAAGAGCCCTCCTTTCCATATAATGCATGAGCTAGTTTGGTTTGTTGGAAATGGACATGCGGGGTTGCTTGGTTATTGCAATCAGTTAAACAATGCTTAGTCAATGGCTATGCAAGCAAGTGAGATGTGCAAAGCCCAAGCAGAGATGCTAGCACATTTAGGAAATAGCACCATTGTTGCAATGCATAACTCTATGCAAGATCTTCAAAGGAAGAACCAAGATCTTCATGATAAAGCCAAAGCATTGGACTTGGAGCGACATAAATTAGAAGAGTCACTGTGTAAGCTAGCTGAGTCCAAAAGAGTCTTGGAAAGATCTATATACAATCAAGTTCGACAAGCCATAGAGAAGGAACGAGAGAAGGCAGAAGAACGAGTGCAAAAGATGAAAGAAACACCTTTGGGATTGAAGGAGAGGAAAAGAAGGTACTTACATAACATGGATGCATTGGCACCCACTGGTGGTGCTAGAAAGAGGAGAGTCTAGGCTACAAGGTTGGTTATCAAATTTTCCAATGAGATTACACTCTTTTGTGCTACACTGTTTGTGACTAAGTTTTTATTGTATTCTTCTTTAGGAACTTCATGGAAGATGTGATGGGAAGAGCGGATGGGGATGATATTGACTGTTCATATGCTCTAGCTAGCTTATTGAAGTTAAGCGATGTCATTGGGATACTAAGGGACCTAAGAAACAAGCGCCTGCATGTGCAAGTTGGTGAAGAGGTGATGAAGGACTTCAAGGATATTGTGGATGCAAAGGAGATGCTTGCAGCTTGTGATACTGCCGGTGTAAGTCGTGAAGCTTACACATCTATTTTCAAAATTTTCAAGTCTGCTATTTTAGAAAAGTATAAGAAGTCTATAGTGCACCGACCCACACCTTGGTCTGTGAGACGTGCATGGCAAGAAACAAACCAATGTGCAAGAGAAATGCTTGAAGGGTACCATTGTGTAAGGGGCAAACTTGGAAGAGAAAAAAGAAATCTGGCTTGCAAAACTTTGAGATGAATGCTTTCAACAATGTCTACTTAGATGTTGAGAAACTGTAACAAGCAATGGTCAAATTCTATCACATGAGAGAGGATGGTAAGAGGAAATCCATTATAGCATTGCTATTTACTCAGTTCATTTCCTATATCATGTTTATCCTAACGATTTTTCTCTTTTTTTGTACAGATTGCAATGGAAAGCTCATATTTGTCATCAAAATGGATGAAGCTCAATTGGTGAAAGGACAGAATTTAGAGACAGTCAGCATCTGCATTATGAAAAAAGCCTTAGCCTTTGTTCAAGGGAATGAAGAAGTAGAGCAAGATTTCTTAGTGTAATCAAAGAAAGATATATGGTGGCTTGCAGTATTTGAGACTCCGAAAGATTGCCGTGAGACATTGAAGTGGGTTCTAGATAGAACAGGAATCTCACCAACAATCCGAAGACAAGAGGAAGGGCAAACATTAACAGTCGATGGCCATGGAACCTTTCAAGTTGAATGGCATCTTGCTGGTGATTTGAAAACCCTCAAGTGTTTGCATGGTTGTGATACAAGGGCAAATGCAATGAATACATGCCTTTATTGCATGTGTTCGCAATGTAAGCAAAAGGCTGATTTACAATGGGAGAATGGCATTCTATCTTGCAGCCAAATGCAAGCTCCCAATCGTGACAAGAAGGATACAAAGTGGGATCCCATCTTGCCCATCCCACTTGAGAGAGTACACATATGTACTTTACATGCAGAACTGCATGTACTTGATAAGTTGTTGTATTTGCATCTTGTTTATGCTTGGAATTCAATTCTGTAAGAAGTATCCGCATAGTGCATTGCAAAAGCTGAGAAGTTACTGTCAGAGATGGGATTCCATGGAGGACATGTCAAACTTAAGGAGGATAAGAAAATGTCTGGGGCAACACAGAATCTTCCTGCAAAAGTGTCTATGGGTGGAGGGAAGGCAAGGAGATTCCTATTGAACCACGATCTTGACAAAGACAAGCATACATTGTCTCAAAGTAGTTTGGGTTAGGAATATTGGAGAGCATTGTGTGAATACACCACCAATAAGGCTTCTCATCCTCAAGTAGCAACTTTGAGAGCTAAAGTATGGACAAAGGTAGATGCATTGATAAAATTGCTTCACCAGGTTCAAATCGATGAGATGTATTATGAAAGGTTCAAGATGGCTACGAAAGAGTTTATGCAATTAATGGTGAAAGCATGGGGGGAGTCGCACATTATGCATTACATGGTACTATCTTGGCACCATCATAATATTTAGCACTTGCTTTATAAACAAATTTTGTTGCTAAAATGATTCTCATCATGTTTGCAGCATATTCTCTATGCACACGGACCATGGTTTGTACAAAATTGGGGTCCTTTGTCCATTTGGAATACACAAGGCATGGAGAAGTTGCACTATAGAGCCAAGGCAACCTACTTCAAGAACTCAAGGCATGGTGGTGGTGTCACTTGCAGCAATGCATTGCATGAGATGTTCAACTAGTTTTTTAGATGTTTACTAGGAAGGACTTTGAAGTCTGAAAAGGCAAAGGCATTAGAACTGGCAAAAGCAGTACAAATTGTATCAAAGAATAGAAGGCATAGTGCTTGGAAAGTATCCATAAAGAGTTGAGGAGTCACACATTGGTTGCAAGCTAGAGTGAGAGAAGGGAGCAGATGGGTCTAACCACCAACAGAAGCTATGGTGTAATTGTATACAAATATGAAATAAATATATTGCTTATTTTGACCACAATTTGCGTACTCACTCTTTAATGTCTTGCTTATTTTGACCACAATTTTTGTACTCACATGACGTTGGGGAAAGTGGGGACATGGTGAAGGAGGGGGGATAGAAGGAAGGGGCATGGGGCAGGGCAAGGGGAGGGGTGGAGTGGTAGCAAGGCTAGGAGGAGGGGGGGATGGGGGAGGGTGACGGGTGTGGGCGGGGCAAGTAGAGGGAGGGCAATGGGGGGGAGGGCAACAAGGGTGGGGGGGTTGGAGGGGTTAGGGGGGGCAGAGAGCACGATGAAACCCTAAATGTAATTAAAAGGGATGTCAAAACATGATTGGCCCATATAAAATGTTAAAAAAAACCCTAACTCTCATTATTGAATGGCAAGAGTGAAGAACACTACTAGACGTGAGCCCTCCCCCAAGTCTCATGAGCCCTCTTCCTAGTCTCATGAGCCTTCTCCTCCTCCCAAGTCCTGTGAGCCCACTCCTCAGTCTTGTGAGCCCACTCCCCAATCTCGTG
This sequence comes from Dipteris shenzhenensis, assembly GCF_047967505.1. Taxonomy (NCBI): domain Eukaryota; kingdom Viridiplantae; phylum Streptophyta; class Polypodiopsida; order Gleicheniales; family Dipteridaceae; genus Dipteris; species Dipteris shenzhenensis. The sequence continues at coordinate 48,656,875 of NC_141607.1, read as the reverse complement.
AGCCCACTCCCCAGCCCCAAGAGCATGAGCCTTCCCCTCAGCCTTCCCCTCAGCCTCAGCCTCAGCCTCAGCCTTAGCCTCAGCCTCAGCCTCAAGAGCATGAGCCTTCCCCTCAGCCTCTGACCCTCAACCTTTCCCTTAGCCTTCCCTTCAGCCTCATCAGCCTTAGCCTTCCCCTCAGCCTTCCCCTCAGCCTTCCCCTAGGCCTTCCCCTCCCCATTAGAGCCCTCTCCTGATCGAACAAAATGTGTTCGATAACCTCTCAGATGTAGAGAGGCTTCTTGAGGGCCAATAGACTACCAAGAAGAGCACCATCTTCCATCTCCCAGTGATACATCCCATCATAGAGATGATCCCTGTGCCCATGAAGAGGGTAAAACAGATGCCGAGGAAGCCCTATCCCAAAGAAGGACAAAGCTCAAGACATCCGCGAGAGGAGGACTCCAAGGAGGATCAATGCAGACAAGAGCAGCAGAAGAAATTCAAGGTAGATAAGAGGCCGTGGGATGATGTTTGGGTACCTGTAAAGCCTCCACCAAGAGTGAGGAAGCCGTACAGAGCAAAGCCAGGAGCGTGGGCCCTAACAAGCAAATGCAAAAGACCACCAACAATCTCATCTTGCATGCTCCCTTCCAACGTGTGGTACAAGAGATAGCACAGGGATACAAGGACGATGTGTGATACAGCACAGGAGCTATGGGGGTGCTCCAAGAGGCTATATAGCAAGTGACCACCACTCTATTCGAGGATGCCAAATTGTGTGCCATCCATGCAAAGCGCGTCACGGTCATGGACAAGGACATGGCTCTGGCGAAGCGGCTACGGAGTGACCCAAGTTTGAAGCCCTAGATTCTCTTGCAGCCCACTCTTAGGACTTAGAGGCACTATTTTGTATCTAAGGCCCAAGGGCTAATCTGTTTTAATAAAATATATCGACATTCTCTACACTATTGCATTGTTGTGTATTTTCCATCTCTATGACTACAATAACTAATCATTTTAATGTAAGTTTTGAATTCTGTCAAATCTTGAAGGAATTTCACCGTCGCATAGAAGGGAAAAGTGTCTAGCACATCGCCAGGACCCTAGAAAGCCCAAAACCCGCCATGATGCAAATTTGGGCATTCTGGCAATGAACTTTCGATACCTAGAATTGGTGAAAATGATACTAAATTGGCTAGAAATGTATTAAATTAACACAATTAAAATGATGGAGAAAATATATCATCAATGACTTAAACAAAATACAATGGAATTCATGATGAGCAATGATAACTTAAAACAAATAATAAAGACATGTAGTCATGTATCCATTGAAATATCCATTTAAATATATGTTTATATATACAAAAGGCCACACTTTCTTCTTGGCTAGTTCGAGTACATCGAGAATAGGGGTCTTTGAATCCCCTAGTGGATTCCTAGATATAAATCTAGCCGCAATAGCACTAACATCCTCCTCTCCTGCTGCCAAAGACATAGCCGTTACCGTTAATGCCTTGCAATGTTCCATCCAAAGGCATTGATAGCAGCCAGGCGTACCAAAATGACTTTGTCAGCATTCCAAGTAATGTTGGAGTATCCGATAGCACACCACAATGCCTTGCACTTTAGCAGCTTTGAAGGACCTCGAGGAGAAAATTTGCTGTGAAAGACCACGATATGCTCTGCGACTTTGCCAAGGTAATGGGCCAAAGAATGATCTCACCCAAATGCGTTGCGAACATTACCCCGTCGAGATGAGAATTCATCAAGCTCAAATGCATCCTACAACAATTCAACAAACATTAGAAGGCCAACAAAACAAATTATATTGAAAGAACATCAAAATAAAAAATATTGTTTGAACTTACCACTACAGCATTGTCGGCCTCTATCCCTTCCTCATTTGCAATGTTGATGGAACTAGGTACTGTGTGATGTTCCATTTGGGAGGTGGAGGCTTTCTCCTGACCTGTGTTGGAGGTGGAAGCTTTTCCATGAGAGGGTTCTACATCGTATATGGACATGTCTGCATCCCTCATTGAAACCACTGTCGTCAAAAGAAAGTCTTCCATTGTCTGGTCTTCGATACCTAAAACCCTGGGATCTTTGACACTTGTGTCACCATCGAACCCTGATAGGACTCCGAGTGCCTCATCCTCTCGTAGTCCAAAAAGAATCTCTATGTCATGGAGGAATATGTACTCTTCTCCATCAATGATGAGGGGGACAAGGACCATAATTCTGATTTCGGGTCAGTGGTCTCCGATGCAGATTCTTGCTCTATTGGGGGCTCTTGAAGTAGGCTCAATGCTTGAGCTTCTTCCCTCTTCACTGTTGGATTGTCAAGACTCTCTTCCATGTAGATGTTTGAGTCTAGTCTAGGGATGACCAGATCAGTAGTTCTACTAGAGGGGGTGCTAGACGATGAGGCTTCTTTCTCTAAATTCCCTTCTTGGAGAAGGAAGATGAATGTCATCTCCCATGAAAGGAATTTGGTGCCTGTATTTCCCATGATCCCCATGTCTAGGATGTCTTGAACTTCGACTGTCCTAAACCCTTCATCTGAAAGGTTGTCACAAAAGAGGTCCAAGCACTTTACAAGCTTGGGTTGCTCTACAAACAAATACTTTATGTAATCTATAGGAACCCATGTCTTTGAAAAGTGGTCAAGTGTATAGGCAAAATTTGAGCAATTATCTTGCATGTAAAGGATGAGATCTGAGAAGTCATCCTTGGCTTGCATATATGTGCCTACAACATCTAAAGTCCTATCAAACACTAAAAACTCTTCCTCACGATCTACAAATGCAAATCATGAGATGAAGTCATGGAATGCAATTCTAGTTGAATCCATGGCAAATAGCAGTTGATGGAGGGAGTAACTTCAGAGGACGCGAGTTTCTATGGCTCTCTAAATGTGAAAGTGAAAATGTGATGTAAAAAGCGCTCTTACCCCTTAATATATATCAAAACCCTAAAAATTAAAATTAATCATAAAATCCCCAAATTTTTTGAAAAACATTTACCATGAACTGAAAGGAGAAAACATTAAAAGAAATAACATTTTAATTTAATTGTCCATCATCTTTTAAAGCAATAACTAGGATTTGATAGACAAAAAATTAAATGCTGCACTAGTCAAACACATTATTAGCAATCTTCAAAGTTGCAGGAGGAATGAAATTGGCACTATGCATGCACTTCTCCACACGACGGCTCATCTTACCACCATAAAGTAGAAGGACTCTGACATACCATCCTCCATGACCAATAGGTGTTCTTGCACATCCCTTACAGTCCATTTCAATGTGACATTCACATTCTTGACATCTCCCTCTTCAACATCAATAGACAAACTTACCCCTGTATTATCTTCATCATTAGAGTCTAGAGGAAGCCACCAGCCATTTGTTTTCTTTCAGCACCTATATTGAAAAGCTAAATACAACATTTGGCATGACAAATGGTATCTAATAACCACATTGTCTTTACATGCATGACATTGAAACACATCACCCTTTTGTTTGCTTGACCTGGTTCCCCAATTCATCCTAAGTAAATCTTTAAGAGCATTTTCATCTACACACTTGCAGGACCACATAGTTTTTGTTCTATGCATATGTATATTCTAAAATAAAGAAGCAAAAATGTGCAAGGGCATAAACCAAGATAACCTTGCCCATTTGGATCCAAATGCAAACTTCATGGCCATGCCCACATCATTTGCAATCTTGTCCTTGTATAATTACAATGTCCTCGAGTCCACATTACTGCAATCCATGTCTTGAAGTTGTGGTGGTGCAATGGTTTGTAGATGGCCATTCGCAAGGAGGCCAACTTCTCCTTGGCATGCATTTGCTTACCTAAATCCTCATGAATCGTAGTGAACTTTACTATGAATGATTCAACTGGTTCCCACTCCTCGAAGTTCGAAGGGAAAACATGTACCACCGTGAATAAGAGCTCTTAGAAACCAAACACAAAATTTCCAAATGAACTCATTATACTTACAAGTGATGGTAAATTAGATTGATTGAATGATGGAGGAAGTCACATATCTTTTCCCATGTAAACATGTTGCACTTATGTGAGCCATCCTTTCTTCCCAAACTTGAACTTCAAGATGCATCCCTTCCACTCATGCAAGATGTCACCTCTCTTGCTCTTGGGAAGCTTATGTGGACCTTTGGCCAATCCCTTCATCACTATCTAGTCATTTAAGCTGTAGGTGCAAGGGATCCACTCATCCAATGCATTTCTGGTGTTGTGGAAGACACAAGAGGTCACAACATTGCGTGGTCTTGTAACCTTGCTCCTCACTATGCTTGCAGAGGTTGCAATAGCAAGAATGGGACTCCTACACAGGGAAATGTAGCTCCAATAGAGGCACAAAAGAGGGAGAAGGAGAGGGATAGAGCACCAAAAACAAAGGCACAAGAGAGGGAGAAGGATAGGGTCAGAGTAGCTCCAACAGAAGCACAAAATATGGAGAAGGAGAGGGACAAGAGCAACGACAATGGAGGCACAAAAGAGGGAGAAGAAGAGCGATACAGTAGCTCCAACAAAGGCACAAGAGAGGGAGAGGGGAGAGAGAGAGAGAGAGAGAGAGAGAGAGGACCTATAGCAAAAGCAGGACAGAGCAGGAGGCAGTAGAGAAAGAGGTAGAAGAGGGAAAATGCATGAGATTTGGTTCAAATGGAGTGATTTGGCAAGCTGGACTAGAACAGTGGAGGGCAGAGGCCCTAGAAAGAGGGAGGGGAGAAGAAAAATTTGCTAAAAGAGCCCTATCATCCCATTGAAGGCAGTTTTGGGCTCATGTGGGGGAGGTGCACTTGGTAGGAGGGTCAAACATGGGTTAAGAGGGGGGGGATGGTTTGGGTGGTCCCTAGTGTAAGGGGAGCAACCAATAGGGGCTCTCTACAAGCCTACCCACCCTCCACCTCAACATACCATTGCCCCACACCTTGTAGCACTCTCATTGGTAGACCTCAAATCACTCTCTAATCCCTTGAAATTACACTAATTGGAGGCCCTTTTGAGACCCTTGCACATAATCACTCCGCTTATTGAGGCATATAATGGACGGTGTGGATTTGAGTGCCTTTTTCATCCATCTTCACCCTTGGATCTCCTTGAGATCAAGGGCCCGGATTCCAATGCCTTGTCCTTGCATCTCCACCCTTAGATCTATTTATAGATGGATGGATTAAAATGATCCCCCTTATCTTTTAATGTCATCCATTAGATCCTTGCCATTTTCAAGGGTTTAGATTCGATCCTTCTATCCTTTGATGATATCCATTGGATCTACACCTTGATCTAATGGTTTGGAGCATTCTACCACAAATTTGAATGTACCCCTTGGATTGTAGATGAGATCAATGGCTAGGAGTGAAGACCATGTGTCTAAACCATGGGTGAGAGATCTCCCTGCCCATAAATGCTCAACATGTCCTTTTGTACATCTCAATGTACCATTGCCCCATACAAAGGAGCGCTCTCATTTGGTACACCTCGAATCCCTCTCTAATCCCTTGAAATTAGGAAACACTAATTAGACGCCCTTTTGAGACCCCAAATCTCCTCTAATGATCACAAACTCCCTGTGCACTAGTTGCATTGAAATGCTCCACAACTTTGTTCATTGACTCAGATGTTATCTTTGATTTTAAACTTTGGAATTTTGGATGTTGTATAACAGACTCCAGTATTTTTTTTGTAAACACCTCACCCATAGCACCATCGTGTTCATCATGGATAAACATGAGTTCTGAAACACTCCTACAAGTTCTCACTCCACACTTCTAGTGACCACTTTTCTTGGATATTTCATCCCCATTGGACACAATTTTCTCTTACGTAGTCTTGGACCCATTGGAGTATCCTTCATGAATGATAATGTTTTTTCTAACTTTCTAATCTCATACTTCAAACCCATGCTTTTCATCTGTAAGTGAATTGCATTTATAGTGCTCTCTCCCAATTGAGCATGTAATGTTTGAACCTTTACCTGTAATCCCTGATTTTTCTTCTCTATGTCATCATATGAAGACATCTGAAGTACACTTGTAGCTTGCATAGATGATATCAAATGTTGATTCAAAGCCTCCAACATTTCAATCCTTTTGTCTCTTTCATTAAGCAAAGATTGATATTGGCTGTGAAGGCTACTTGCTCCATGACCAATCAACCTTTTATAATATCCTAACAAACCATTCTCACCCTTACACACAAAATTTATTAAGCTGGTCAATCCATGGAATTGAGGAGTCTGACAAGTTTTTGGATCTACTAGATATATTTTTCCTTCTAACCACAAATCCATATGTATTTTTCCTTGATTTCAAAGAGCTGCTAAATCACTATCACTTGCTACGGAGGATTCATTCCTCTTTAAAAATGGTGTATTCTTTGCATCAATTTGAAAATGGATATCCACCTTTTTTTAATTCTGAGAGGCTTGCATGATTTCATACACTTTCCACCTAATATAATATAACATTGACATCAACAAACAATATACAAACATGACATGTTTTAGAAAAGTATCAAACCAAGCAAAAATGAAGACCCCAATTGCATGCAAAATCTAGCGATTGAAATCTACAAATTCAAAAAAACATTTACTTATCATTAAACATTGTTAAACTATGTGAATGAACAATACCTCACAGGGGTCTTTGAAGGAAATATGTGATCAAACTTGTTGTCCTCAATGGCCCCTCTTGTAATCCAAGATGCTAAAGTTGATGGATTTTTATCTAAAACTAATTATATTGTTCCAAACAACTCCAAATTTATTTCAAGCCATCTCCTATAAAAATCTCAATAGTAAGAGTGTATATTTCAAAACAAACAAATCTTTCTTTCCCTTCAAATCATGTATTAAAAGAAGACAACACAATTACCAAAATAAACTACAAATTAATTGCTTCTTTAAAGTTGCATCATAAAATCTCATTATTTTCATTGTCTTGCATTGTTCTAAAGGTTTTGTCACCTGAATCTCCATGAAAGGTTCTTTGACAGACCCTAATTTGAGTTGAAAACTAAAAACATTCTAAAACTACATGAATGCATAGTACCTGATTCTTGGAGCAAGGTTCTTTGAAAGAAAAATGTGACCACACTTGTCCCTCCAGTGTGGTCTCAAATGTGTTCTAAGAATGTTGAAGTTGATGGTTCTAGCTTCAAAATAAATTATATGCTTCCAAACATCTCGAAATATTTCAAGCAATATCTGTAGAACTGTTGATAGGTGGAAAAGACTCATTTCTCAAGAAATTTCTTACAAAGCAAACAAATCTTTCAATGTTTTCAAACCATGTAATAAAATAAAACAACACAACTACACAAAATGAACTACGAACTAATTGTATCTTCAAAGTGACATCATTAATAAACAAATCTCATCATAATCACTTTGTTGTATTGTTTCAAAGATTATCTCACCTAAACCTCCATACAAGCTATCTGGATGGACCCCAAACCTTAAAAAATGGTTCGAAATCATGCACCCTTAGAGATTGTAGCAGGGAAAGTGACTAGTATGGTGAGATGGGCAAAAGAAAGATTGATTTTCATGCATCAACAACTACAAGCCTGAAAGTCAATCTTCTTTGATCCTTTCTCAAAGAATCTTGTCCAGTAGCTCCTTCTAAGCTCCAAACACCCTGCATCATTCATGGTTTGCTCAGAACATTGATTGATGTGTCTTCCTATATGGAATGATTTAAAATCATGGGAGAATCTCAGATGGGAGAGAAAGTGGCGAGATTTAAAGGAGAAGCACCCAAAATAGAGAAAGGAGAAGGTAGGTTGAATCTCATACAAAAATCTTGAAAGTTCTGAAAGAATTAGAGTGAAATGGGAGGGAAATGTAGGTAGAGAAGAGAAGTGACGAGATTCTAGCATGAGAGTCCATCCGATGAGAGGGAGAATAGAGAAAGAAGCTTCCCACTCAGGAGCCAACAAGAAATTTGAAGAGAGGACTAGAGCAAAGAAATTTTCAAAATGGTGCTCAAAAATGAGGGAGAAGAAAGAGGAATGAGAGAGAATGATACACGGCACAGTGGAACAGAAACTGAACAAAGAATAGAGAGTACATAGCAAACTAGAGAGGAACAAACTTTTCCTTCAATACTGATGTAGTACCGATGATGGCTCCATCCACCCTTGCACTCCCACAGTGGAGCTTAGATGGCGATCTAGACAGATACTAGGTGAAAAGCTACTAGCTGGAAGATCTAATCTAATTTGAACTGATCTGATATAATGGACTGGGGAGGTCACCTCTTTATAGCTATGAGGGAAGTAGTTGGATCAATGTAGTTGGTGGAGTCGAATAGTCGACCTAGTTGGTGGAGCCGACTAGTCAACCTAGTCGGTGGAACCGACTAGTCGTCCATGGAATATTCCCTATACCGTCGCCTCGGGGGTTCCCACCCTCGAACCCCCACCAAGGGGGCAACTGGCTCCCTTGGGACTCCCCAACTGGGGGCCACCTAGCCCCCAGGCCCTAGCAAGTATAAGGGGCTCCCACACAATCACCTTTCTACGATCAATAGTCTCATTGATAGACCTCCTTTGACATGCAAGTGAGGATCCATCCAGTGTCCTGTTGGGCTCACACATGGCTTCTCCTCATATGGGGTCCTTACAACTTGAGAAGCTTTGACCACTGCTAGTTACCAGGAGGGTGGGGCATTGAGCATATCTAACACCCCCCCTCAATGTCCACCACTCGTAGGTGAACTACCTTCTCGGCCCAATGGCGAGTCTTTGAAGATGACCGTGAAGCTGATCCTTCCCGAGTGCCTTGGTGAAGATATCTGCTCCATTTTGCTCTGTTGGATAGTAAACCAATTCCACTATCCTGTCCTCAATCAAATCATGCACATAGTGATACTGAATATCTATATGTTTTGTGCATGCATGAAACATTGGATTTTTAACAATGGCCATGCAACTTTGATTGTCGCACCTCAGCATAGTTGCCTCATCCTCTTGCACTCCCATGTGCCATAAGATCCTCCTTAGCCACACTGCTTCACATGCAGCAAAACGTGTTGCCTTGTACTCAGCCTCAGTAGAAGACAATGCCACTGTTGGTTGTTTCTTACTGATCCAAAAGAAGATACCTAAACCTAAAGAGAAACAATATCCAGAAACTGATTTCCTGGAATCAACATCTCTAGCCAAATTTGAGTCACAATGACCAGCCAAGGAAGTGCCCGTACCATAGGTGATCCCATAATCAAGAGTGCCCTTCACATACTTGAGCACCCGCATCCTTGCATTCCAATGATTCTCATGGGGCTTATTGGAGAACCTGCTCAAAACGCCAACATCAAAACTGATGTCCGGTCTAGTGTTGCCTAGATAGATGAGACTGCTGACCAACTTCCTATACCTCCTGATGGTGGTGAGGCATCCTCCATAGACAACCTCACATTTACCTCCATAGGTGTAGCTATCTCCTTGCACTCAAACATACCAACTGCTTTCAAGATCTCCCTTGCATATTTTTGCTGAGAGATGAAGATCTTGCCTAGCTCTTGCCAGACTTCAATACCCAAAGAGTAGTGCATCAAGCCTAAGTCTGTCATCTCAAACTTTGTGCTCAATGCCTTTCTAGTCTATTGGATCATGTCTTCATAGTCACCTAAAGTAAGGAGATCATCCCCATATAGAACAATAATAGTAGTTTCCTTTCCTATACACATACAAGTCAGCATCTGAGGCACATCTTTTGAAGTTTAATTTATGAAAGAATTTGTCTATCCATTGGTACCATGCTCTTAGGGCCTATTTCACTCGGGGGGGTCACTATGTACAAACCCTCTATATCACGTGCGTTCAAGGCCTATATTTAAAATCCCTTATCTGTAAAATTTTTCATTAATAAAATGTACCCCTTTTCTATACAAATCTGTAATTTTTTTCCAAAACTATTTAAAATAGTCCCTTATGTATATTTATTTCTGTAAATTTTAGAAATAAAAAATATACTTTTGTTGAACTCACGTGATAGAGCTACATATGATGAGTGACCCCCCCGAGCTAATCTGGCTTTGTACTTTTCCAAAGTCCCATCAGCCTTGTACTGTACCTTCCAAACCCACTTGGTGCCAATAACCTTTCTGTTAGGTGGTCGATCTACCAACTCCCAAGTTTCATTCTTCATGATGCTATCATATTCTACTTGCATAGCATTTTTCCAATCTTGGTCTGCAAGTGCTTCCTCCAAACTCAGAGGCTCCTTTACTTCTGCAATAATCTCAGCCATCAAGGCCATATTGACTATGTGAGCAGAAGCCCTCCTTTGCACCGATTCTCTGAGACTGCCTTGGTCCATCTGCATGCTACTCAATAGACATAGGCATCTAGTTATCATGGTCATAGTGCTGCCTTACCCATTGTGACAATGGCTTTTCTAGTGGTGTAACAATAGGTTGCTGACTTATACCTTCATCATCTGATATTTCCTCCTCCTTTATAGCTCTTGGGACAAGTCCATAGTGAACTACCTCTTCGCTTAGTGATAAAGTGGAAGAGCTCTTCTCTACCTCCACTGCATGTGGCTACTCCCTGAACACCACACGCGGCTCGCTATGATCTTCTTTGCCTCTTGGTCATACAACTTATAGGCTTTCTTCTCATCACAATAGCCTAAGAAGATACATTTCATGCTTTTTGGTTGTAGCTTGTTTCTCTCTTTGTGGTACATGCACATAGCATTCATACCTAAACATTCTGAAGTGGGAGACAGATGGCTTCTTACTGTTGTATGTCTCATGTGGTGTTTTACCTTTGAGTGCCTTTGTATAGCTACAATTAAGGATGTAAACCGCAATATTGCCAACCTCAGCCCAAAAGTGGTTTGGCAATCCATCACCTTTCAACATACACCTCCCATCTCCACCGTGGTCTGCATTCGATGTTCAACAACCAAATTGCTGAGGCATATGTGGCATCATTGTTTGTCGCTTGATCCCTTTGCTCTTGCAAAAATCTCCAAACTCTATAGAAACAAACTCACCACCACCATCCGATTTGATTTTCTTCACTTTTCTCCCTATTTCATTTTCAGCATGCAGTAGCCATTCTTTAAATTTACCAAAAGCTTGAGCCTTTTCGCAAAGAAAGTACATCCACATCTTCCTACTATAGTCATTGACAATCAATAAAAAATAGGAAGATCCCCCCAAGGCTTGTGTAGGCATCTTACCGCACAAGTCAACATGCACCAACTCTAGAGGAGCGTTTGCTCTATTCTTGCCTTCTTGTGGGAATGCCTTTCTTTGTTGCTTACCCATCCTACATCACAGTTCTTTGATTTCTGTGATTGCAGGTAAGTGAGCAACCATACCTTGCTTCTACATCTCCTTCAGCAATGCAAATCCAATGTGGCTGAATCTTTCATGCCAAAGTCTACTTGTGTCCATTCTAGCAGTGGCTGTAAGAGCACTTAGCTCATACAGGTTGTTCCTCCTTACTCCTGTGCCAACAAGATTGCCTGCACTATCCAGAATTTTTGCTCCTGTCTTGTTGAACCTCACCTCATGGTCAAGGTCAGTTGTGGAAGCAACTGATAGCAAATTTCTCTTGATTTGTGGAACATACAGTAGGATACCATTCTTTTCATTTGCTTTCTTGACCCGGCAATCTGCAATCATATGGCCCTTCTTTTTGCAGTAGAAGCATTCTCCCTGAAACTTCTTCTTGTTGCCCTTCTTCTTTTTATCACCACTAGTAGAGGACTCACCTTTGGTAGAGGAACCACCTTTGCCTTTCGTAGTGGCAGAGAAGGCAGCATCCCCATTGCTGCCTCCATCTCAAGCTTTAAGCCTCAATTCCTCCTTCATAAGTAAAGCACAGAACTCCTCAAATGACAATGGTTGGGGTCTCACCTGAGTGTTAAGCGCTATTACCAGTCCATCAAACCTTGTTGGACATATCCGGAGACACTGCCGAGCTAGCTCTTCGCTATTCTTTTGTATCCCAGCACTAGCCATCTGGTCACAAATTTTTGACTCGGGTTATGAATACCTCTGCTGTCTCTCCTTCATTAAACTTCTTAGCTGCAAGCTGATTCTCCAAGTTCTAGATCCTTGTCTGATTCCGCGTCTCATACTGACTCTTCAGTATGTTCCAGGCCACAGTTGCCTTGGATATATGCTGAATCAAGGTCAAAACACTATCAGTATTACTTGTAACCAGGGCACACATAGCATCTGCATTCTTGTGTTTCCAAGCTCATAGAAGGTCGGCATTAGAAGGTATCGTAATCCTCAGATTTGTTGATCGGGGGTTCCTTGTGGTTCTGGGTCAGTCTCTAGTACTATCTCCAAAAGCTCATATGAATCCAGAATAGCAGTAATTTTAAACTTCCACAGAGTGTAGTTTGTACCATCTAGCTTGCCTTCACTGAAGGCTGGTGGGCGAATCCTCAAACCCTGGATTATTGGTGCAGTAGCAGCTGCTGAACTCGAGCCGCTTCCTATTGCCATCACTGTGTATGCTGTTGAAGCCCTTGCCTCTCTTCTATTCTTCGATCCTTAGAGCTGCCTAGGCTCTAATACCATGTTAAATTACACAGTGTAGTGGAATAGAAATTGAACAAAGAATAGAGAGTACACAACAAAGTGGAGAGGAACAAACTTTTCCCTTAATATAGATGTAGTACAGATGATGGCTCCATCCACCCGTGTGCTCCCACATTGGAGCTTAGATGGCAATCTAGACAGATACTAGGTGAAGAGCCACTAGCTAGAAGATCTGATCTGATCTGAACTGATCTGATACAATAGACTAAGAAGGTTGCCTCTTTATAGCTATGAGGGCGGTAGTTGGATCAACGTAGTCGGTGGAGTCGACCAATCGACCTAGTTAGTGGAGCCGAGCAATCAACCTAGTCGATGGAACTGACTAGTCATCCCTGGGACCCCCTAGCTGGGGGCTAACTGGCCCCTAGGCCGCAGGAAGAATAAGGGACTCCCACACAATCATCTTTCTACCATCAACAGTCTCATTGATAGACCTCATCTAACATGTAAGTTAGGATCCATCCAGTGTCCTAGGCTCACACATGGCTTCTCCTCATATGGGAGCCTTACAACTTGAGCACCTTGGACCACTAGTGGTTACTAGGAGGGTGGGGCATTGAGCATATCTAACAGTTATAGTTAAAAAACTTGATGGGAGAGTTGAGGTAGTAAGTGGGTGCTCCACATCATTGTTTGAGCCATTGAATAAAGAAATAGAGAAGTCAAGCCATTTCCAATATTCTATTGCCCTACACCAACAGCCAATATTCTTTTGGGTTTTATTCACCTTATTTTTTATGTCACCAGCCTAAGGGCTCCCTTACAGGACCCTTTTTGAGTCCAAATTTTTTATAATGTTTATTTAGTAAATATGCTTGAATTTCCTAGTTTGGTAACAATTCACTATATAGAGATTGGTCAAAAGCTCCTTGTGCCTCTTGCTCCCTTCCCAACCCCAAAAAAAGAAGAAGAAAAAGAAGAAGGTGAAAATTTCACTAGGACTGCCAAAGGAGATGTGACTACCTCACCCTTAGATTATGACAACCCTCACATTCACTCTAAGAATATCTTTCTATCATAGCATTCATTTAAGGCCCTTGCAAAATTCCCATTATAAAAGAACCCAAAACAAAAGCAAGGGTTTTGAGTTTTGCATTAAAAAAACAAGGTGAATCATATTTAATCATTCTGAAGACTTGCCCAAGATAAAAAAAGCAAACAAAAAGGAATCCACTGGAGATGATATGGAGAAAGACATCAGAAGAGAGAGAGAGACAAAGAGAGAGAGATGGAGAGAGAAAGAGAGAGAGACAAAGAGAGAGAGAGAGAGAGAGGAGGGGGGAAGTGAGAAAAGGAGGAGACAAAAAGGGGGGGGAGGAGAGAGAGAGAGAGAGAGAGAGAGAGAGAGAGGAGGGGGGGAGCGAGAAAAGGAGATAAAGAAGGAGGGGGCATCCGAAAAAATTTGAAGCCTTTAATGACCTTCAAAGCCGTTTAGGCATTCTAGGGAAGGCCATTGGAAAATTTGAGGTTGCAAATGGAGGCCAACAATTGAACAAGGTTGCAAATTTTTGCATATAATATAAATACATGTATTTACCTTATTTACTTTTGACGGCTAATGACATATTTTGTCCTTCAATATGAAGGTTAGGGTAGGCCTTCAAATTTCAAGACGACAGAGAGAGAAAGTCAACCACTTTAAAGTCTCCATTAATGAAGAGAAGCCAAGCATCAACTTATTGTCCAATGTGAAAAATGCACTTCCAAAAATTTTAAAAATGCTTAGAATTTTGCTTTGCCCAATTTAAAAAGGGGGAGAGAGAGTCAATCACTTTAAAGTCTCCATTAATGAAGAGAAGCCAAGCATCAACGTATTGTCCAATATGGAAAATGCACTTCCAAAAATTTTAAAAATGAGTAGAATTTCTGCTTCGCCCAATTTGAAACTCTGGTAAGGTCCTTTCACTCTTGTGAGCTATTTCGAAACGTGTATTATGTGAGCCATTGATGCTGGGAAGGTGCAGCTTGCATAGAAGCATCCATTGCGTGACACACAGGTCCTTTCAGCTTCAACTCACAATAATAAATCTTTACCCTGTGATGGATGCAAACGTCCATGAAACAAGCCGAAAAGCCGCCTTCCTCGACGTGTTTTCATTGTTGCGAGAAAAGACAGTTTGCGATCACGTAACTAAATAAAAATACCCTTTGCAGAAAGGCCGCGCATAGAACGACTTGGACTCGTGGATGGTGATGACAAATGGATTCTATAGAACAGGACGGCATAAAACTACTGTTGCAAAGCCAGTTCTGATAACGATACTTTACAGCACAGATGAGCGTAAAGAAAGAAGGTTGGCACGGCAGTTCTGCGTGCCCGCACTTGACTGGTCACTGGCAACCTACTTGAAATTGTGAGCCTGAAAAGTATTCGAGAGTACAGATTGAATAGACAAAAGCTGCGTCTTCTTGTAGATTTTTAAGTGAACAGATTTCTGGGCTCTGGCCATGTGGCTGGCGAGCCAGTTCTAACTACTCATGAACAGATTATTGCTAGTTAGCTAACACATTGTGGCTGGCAAGCCAGTTTTAATTACTCATGAACAGACTATTGCTAGTCAGTTAACACATTGTAGGGTGATAATTCCCCCGAAGAGTAACATGGTCTTGCAGGAATCTGCACACAAAATAATGGTAACGAGCTGTTGCTGGGTAGCACTCCCATGCGATAACTTATTGGCACAGGAAGACCTTAATTCGAGATTCGACAGCGATACCGTACTGGTGGACATTGTCGACCTTAAATTGTAGCATCCACACTGCCCCAGCCCATAATGCACAGTTGAGACGATGGCAAATCTCAGCACCCAGCGTCCGGTGTTGGCTATCGCGATAGCACTCCTTGCCCTGCATCCTTTCTCCAAGGCCAACGCTGAGAGCACTCCTCCAAACTTTAGCGTCTACAACTACCTCTCCATTCAAGGCACCAATAGCACCACAGGTTACAATACGGTCCTGTGTGCGCAGCCCTCCCAGGCCCAGGCCAATCAATTCGGCCAAACTTACTGCTTCGACATGCCCCTCCTAGCCGGGCAAAATCTCAGCTCCCAGCTGGTTGGCAGCGTCCAGGGCACTTTCGTGATGATAGCGCAAGCTGGTGGTGTCGTGTTCGTTAGCGAGACGTTTACTATCAACACCACGACTACGCAAGGCAGCTTCTGCGGCGTGGGCTTGGAATATCTTGGCCAATTCAGCTCTAAGCCTATCGTGGGTGGCATCGGCGCCTTTGCTAACGCCACAGGGATTGCTTACACTCAGCCTCTTTACAATGGTACAGACAGCAACAACAATTTCTTCTCCTGGTTTATGTATACATTTACGTTTGCTACGTAGGGCAGTTTTGGCATTTTCATGCCATCTCTGCCACGATATGTTTGGGTTCCTTTCGACATTTTTTGGTTCTTAGCTTCTGTCCTTCAAGGCGAACAATAATTATTGACCTTGAAATGATGAGTCCATTTGGCTGGTGAACTATGTTTTCGACCATTAAAGATTTGTTCCTCAGTCTTGATCGAAATGGCGAAGGCGTTGATTCTATTTCGATGTTGGGCGGAAGATTTAGTGCTGCGTATTGCGTTATAAAGCAATAGTGCCTAAACCCGCGGCAAAGAATATCTCTCTCTCTCTCTCTCTCTTTCTCACACTCACACACTCCAGCTATATTGCTTCTACTCACATTCACTCATCTACCTTCCCTTCCCTTCCTTTTCTGTGCTCAATTGTAGGCTTCTACCAAGGCCAATATTGAGATTTTGAGTTGCTATTGGATCCAAATCTAACAATAAATCGCAATCTTGAGGTTTAGACAATGTTAATCACACAAATGCACCCACTTTCACTTAGATCTTGTTAGCAAAGGAACCATTTGCATAGACTCCTTAAAGCTCAAATAAAAACATGAATCTAGAGAAAAGTTTGTCATTAGCAAGCGTGATTGAAAAGCCGTATCATCTCTCAACTCAAACTGAACAGTTTATCATTGGGGATGAAAGTAAAAATCCTTATGCTGGCAAGGAATGGCAGAAAGCATGACTAGAAACCTAAATAGCTTAATTGGAGCATATGACATAGCAACTGGTCGTCTTTTTTGTCTTACTCTATTTCGTCAAGAGCTAGTTCTCAAGGCTGAAAAAAAGCTTCAACATGGCGTTCGTGTAATTTAGCTCCCCCATCTTGGCTCCTTACTTTGCTCAGCTAAAATAGATCTGAAAATTAAGCTAACTAGCACGGCTACGATTTGTGATCTAAGTTTAAGGGGCCACAATTTGCGAGCGAAACTGAAGTTGATAACAAAATAGAGTCGCTATAGTGAAAGATTTTCTTTTTATCCTAAGGGCAGTAAATAGCGTTGCTACGTTGAGAGATTTTCTTGTTCATGCTGAAGGAGCTGACTGTGGTGGGATTTTGCCAGTCACCCAGGCCTAAGTCTGTAACATTACTCTGGTGTCGAGACTAGGATAATTCTTCCGCCTCGGTGAGGAAGAATCACTAAAACCGGCTTTGGTTTTCTAAGTCTGTATCATTACTCTGGTCTCGAGACTAGCATGATTCTTTCGCTTTGGTGCAAGAGAATCACTACAATAAACGGCTTTGGTTTTAAAGTCTGTACAGTGTACCGTTACGGATGCTTCTTCCGCTTTTGTGGCAGAGAATCACTACAACCGGCTTTGGTTTTGTCTATGTGGTGGTTACATCTAGTCTTTGTATAATTAACTATGTTGCAGACAGAGTGTCACTGCCAAATACTACTAAAATTTTAATTCTGTCACTCTCTCCTTGGCTTGCGGAGGGCACGAGGATCCCTATTCCTGAATCCTGATCGCTGCCCTCGATTGCTAAAATAGATTGTTAACGTTGTAATCGTTAGGAGAGCCAATTCTTCATCAATGACGATCCAAAATGATTCGCACGTGGTCAAGTGAACTTCATATTCCTTCTAAGAGTGGATTCCCACGTTGAGCAAACTCTTTCGAGCTTTGGATTCAAGAGTGGTGCTCCGATGTTTTTAGCCGGCGACACCGTGTGAAATTTATTGGTTGCAGGTAATGTTTTTGTCTCGTCACCATTTTATCCACCTTGGAAAATAAAATAGAGCATTACAGAGGACTGTTTTTGCTGCGCCTTGTTGGGGGCATTGGGGCATGACATCTCCTCTCTCTATTAAGGAGAGGTTTAAGTTATCCAAGAAAGGACGAATAGAGAATTTTGTTTCATTGGATTAGATAAAGCAAATATTCACCAATACATGGTTTTTTTCCGTGTTGTTTCAACTGTTTCCATTTGCATCTCCCACATGAGGTGAAAAGGTCGATAATTACGTCAGGATCAGTGTCAAAAAATGTACGTCGGTATAAATTCGTTGATATATATCGACATTGGTAGTGTCGATAAAGGTCGATATATACCGACTCTGTATCAAATAACCTTTAGTACATACCGACCTTTAACAGTTCACACAAAAAAATTTATGGGACAAAATAGGGCTTGCTTTAGCCCCATTTTGCCCCACTAATGTTTTTTTTTTTTTGCATTATAAAAGAATGTTTACAAGCAAACATGCGAGATAAAACTCTCAAACCTTGTTTGTTACAAAATTTCCCTTTCAAAAAGAGTGATACAAAATCGCTCAAACGAACTGACTGACAAAAGCATATACATGCCGAAGTATACACAACCTTGTTTGTTACAAAATTTCCCTTTCGGAAAGGGTGATACGAACCAACAAAAAAAAGTATATACATGTCGAAGTATATACAAACTACTAATAATAATAATACTACTACTTCTCATTATCATCGTCGTCATCATCGTCCTCACTCTCCCTGTATACAGGTATGTCTGATCTCTGGCCCTCATGACCTCCACATGATCCCTATCCCTCGTCGACGTCTATGCCAAATCCCCTGAGAATTGCCTCCTCGTCAATCATCGCTTGACTCTGCTGATGGGACGTTCAATATTGCACCCTAATAGTGAAACCATTTTAATTTAAAATTAGATTGGAACTTAAAGAATAAAATAAATTAAAAAGTAAGATTATAAGTTGGAGTAGATTTATACTCCACGAGCAACCATCGCAGGCCTATTGACTGCCACTCCCTACCGTGCCTCTATATCAGAGAACCACTTCCTCGCTCCTATGTGGAATGTGTGTTTCTACTCTTCCTCTATGGGACGGCGACCAATCATAGATTATTGTGGACCCAAATTATGAGATTTAGATAAAGTGCATGCAATATGTAATAAACAAATAAAATAATAAATTGAATGAGAAGTACACTTACCACCCATGCTTCGAGCACGGCCCATCCGCCACCACTGCCGAGGTGCCAAGCACCTACAGTGTCTAGCCATCTCCTCGTAGCCTTCTTTTGATTGTCGAACTTTGTGGGTGTGTCCCTCACCTCCTTCTTCAAAATCTTCCAGTCACCTATATCTGTCTAGTTGGGTTTAGGCTTCTTCATTGAGATGGCATCTCGCAGCTTCGACCTATGATGCTTCAAGACACTACACATGCCCTCTCGCATGTAGTGCTCATCGAGTCATGACCAAGATGTAAATTAGTTTTGACCTTGTGGCCAAATCTTTTGAGGGAAACACTTTGCTCACAAATTTTGGATGTTGTCGTCGCAAATCTTTATTAGGTGTCCAAACCAATTCTCATGATAGGATGTGGAAATTTTTTGACCTTATGGCCCAATCATATAAAAGCATTGTACTGCTTTAGTCGTAAATTATTGTAATCCTATAAAAAGCATCACTTAATTATATTCTAGGTTATGCTTATTCTTATATGCATATGCATGAGCATATGAGCATAATGCTTATGAGTGTGAGACGGTAGGGGAATTAGGAAAGAGGGCATATAAGCAAGGCAAAGAGGCCATAAGCAAATGCTTATAAGGAGTGATAGGATGGGGGAAGAGAGCTTATGAGTGAAATAGGGTAGAGGGATATCATATGATTATGCTCATGCTTATATGCATATGCATGAGCATATGAGCGTATGCTCATACATAAGCATAAGCATTTGCATACGCATATGCTTATGAGTGTGAGAGGGTAGGGGAATTAGGGAAGAGGGCATAAGCAAGGCAAAGAGGGCATAAGAAAATGCTTAAGAGTGATAGGACAGGGAAAGAGAGCTTATGAGTGAAATAGGGGAGAGGGAAAGCATATGATTATACTTATGCTTATATGCATATGCATGAGCATATGAGCATATGGTCATGCATAAGCATAAGCATTTGCATATGCTTATGAGTGTGAGATGGTAGGGGAATTAGGGAACAGAGCATAAGCAAGGCAAAGAGGGCATAAGCAATGCAAAGAGGGCAAATGCTTAGGAGTGATAGGATAGGAGAAGAGAGCAAGACAAGCATATGCTTAGGCAAGGGCAAGCTTATGAGTGGTGATAGGATAGGGGAAGAGGGCAATGCTTAAGAGTGATTAGAATCCCGTGGAAAAACAGAATGAAAAAATACAAACGAAAGGGGTGAGATGACTTACGTGAAAGTTTAGGGTTGAGGGTTGGCCAATTTCCTTTTAGACCTGCAAAACCAAGGGAAGAGGGCAATAAACCATTCTGTGAGAGGAAATGAGAGACAAGCAAAGAAAAGGAGAATCAAAGGAGATGCAAAACAACACACGAAGCAAGCAAAGCAAGGGAAATCAAGGGAAGGCAAGCAAAATAACAAAAAAAGAAGAGGTGAGCCTTCTTTCCTTCACCAAATCTCGTTTTTTGTTCTTCAACTCTAAAAATAAAGCATGAAAATGACCACATGGGCTTAGCAATACAAGGAGAAACATGCTTCAACACTCACAAAACAAAATGGGGAAAGGCAAAAACCTTTTTTGTTTAAATACACATCTTCTTGGAAAATGACCAAGTTTCATGCGAGTAGAGAGGGAGAAGGGTGGAGAGGGAGCACAAGTGTTGGGAGAGGGGCTGGGTCGGGGTGAGGAGTGTGAAAAAGGTTAGAGGAAGGTGATGAAGATGTAGGGCTGGGTAGGGATGAGAAGTGTAGGGAAGAGGTTGGAGGAAGGTGAGGTCGCTGAAGGTGAGGAAGGAGAGGTTTTGGGTTTTTTCACTGGAATTGTGAGAGGTGGCGACGTGCGTTTTGGCTTTTAGCACTACAATATCAAACAATCAGTATATATTGACTTTGTGTATGCTTGAAAGTCGGTATATATCGATGAACACAGTATAAAAACTAAGAATAAGCTATTTTTTGGATCTTGAGTGGCTTGTAATCATTTTGTGTTGTGATTTTGAAGGTGCGCAGATGGAAGGGACAAGTGGATTGATTTGTAACAGACCCCAATAAGGAAGCTTGTGAAAGATGGGTAGCCTCTTTATACCAAGAGGAGGCTCCTCTGCATTCTCCCTCCAAGCTTGAATCCATTCACTTGCCTTCAAAGATGGTGGTGGTGGATCAAGCTGGCCTTCACACGCAAGATGGTCTAGTGGAAGGTATCAAGCATGACCTTCGTAAACCATTTTCCTCATATGTTTGGAGTGTCATCCAAGCACACTCAAACCCTTCCCACAAACACAACAAGCATGGTACCCACTTATTGCAAGTCTTGCATGCATGCATGAATGTATTAGTATAAGACATGAGAGTCATAAAAGTATCATTATACATGTAAAGACACAACCATGTACCTATGCACTCTCCATATCTTGGGTAGTCATGCATGGTCCACATCAAGAATCCCCTGACCAAAATGTCATTGGAATGTTTGAGGGCTCTAGAAATATCAAAGGGTCGTATGCCTCTCCATAAGATCTGCAACTCCTCTATCAAAGGTGCCATGTACACGTCCATATTTTTGGACTTGTACCTCCCTAGCACAAGTAGTGCAAGCATAAGGTGTCCCTTCTCTATTGTTAGCCATGGTGGGATATTGTAATTCACCAAGAATATAGGCCGTGTCAACCAAGATGTCGAGCGTAACCCAAAAGGATTCACGCCATCCATGGCTAGCCCAAGATGTAAGTTGCGTGGCTCCCTTGCAAAGTCCGGCCAACTCATTGGCTATGTGCTTCCAAGGAGCACACTCTATAGGAAGGTATACGTGCCCCCTTGATTGCCACACTCCGCATCCTGTCTTAAGGTTTCATGTAGAAACAAGATCCAGTCTCAAGGTTTTGTGTAAATTACGCATGAGATATTAATCATGAACTAAAATAGCATTGACTTACCGATGATCCATCACCACCACCAATGGTCGGTACTGATGCGGGCTCCTCCCCATACATTCACAAGTGGCGCATGACAATATGGCATTGATGTCATACTTCTTGCTTGCAATGAGTGCAATTGCAGTACAACCTCTCTGTAAGCCACTCTGTAGTCCCGAGCGTTGGCGCATCATCTGACGAGCTTCATTTCTTGGGTCCCATGCATATCTTCAAGAATGTGGGGGTTACTATTTGGGCACACTTGGTTGGTGATAAAGACTCGATGAGTGCGAGAAGACTTGCAAGCTAATGATAGGATGCCTCATTTATGGCCCAAGTGCATGGTTGTAAAGTTGTCCTTCCAAAAGCATCATGGATATTGTCCAAGACGGATATTAATTCTAGAGGCATACAGGCCTTTGATATTTCCAAAGGCAAACATTGCCTCTTTTCGAACATTGATAGGGTACAAGCATTTCTTGAAAGGAGTATTTGCAAAGGACAATAAGCTTAGTGGGCTCAAGTCCCATGATTGGCACATGGTGTTACTGGTATTCTAAGCTGTAGGACTAGTGTACCAATAATCGTGATCCATTATATTAGTGTACTTATGATTATGTTATATTATTGACATGACTTCTTTGTTGCTTGGATAATTCATCCTCCCAATTATAGTGAAAGGGTGCTTATAAGAAGATGTTAGAAATGCTATATTCAATATTAGTGGTATTGTGAGCTATGCTTAGTACTATCACCTCACATTGATTACATTTTCTTCAATTTAAGCTGAATAATTTGTAGAAAGATTATGAATCTTACATGGGCACGTGAAATAGGTGGATATCTTAGAAAGAGATCTCCATATCAAGCATGGAGAAGGCTAGGGTGGACTCCATCAAAGCCATATGCTTGCTTGAGAAACACTTTCCCTCAAGCATTATGACAACTTAAGTGCACTTGCTTGTGCACATAGTTGATGAGGTGGCCATTTCAGGTAGCATTCATAGTCAGTGGATGTTTTTTCTTGAACAATTTATGAAAACTCTGAAGGGATTTGTAAGTAGAGCAAGACCGGAAGCAAGCATGGCATAGGTATGGCTTGTGCAAGAGTCATTAGTATATATCACAGAGTTCTTTTGCATCCATGTATCCCGATATGCCGTAGGTTTGGCATAACCGCATCCTTGGCAAGGTTTCCCATGGAAAAGGGATTGAAAGAAAGATGAGCGAAGAGAAAATGGAGAAATTCAATAGGTTTTGTATCCTCAAAAGCGAAGAGATGCAGAAGTGGATTGAGAGATATGAAGTGGCCAAAGCAGAAAGAATAAATGCAAGGATGAGATTCATGTTGGAACGTGGGGAAGAATAGATGCATTGTGGCAAGAGGTGGCAAGAGGACCGTGAACACAAAGATATTGCAATGGGTGTTCTATTTATTTGAGGGCGAAGTCCCTCTATTATAGAAATGGAGAGAGGGTGTCCTAAATTAGTGGCACCTCTCCTACATCAAAGGAGGTAACTCCTAAATCATAGGAACTCCACAATCATAGGTACGGTATCATATGTTGGGATATGTGTGATCAAGGGATTGCTAGGTCCATGTGTGCATCCACTAGCAGTCATATGATTGTGTGTATGTGTGTAGAAGAGGCACACTTAGTGCTGTAGGCCATGACACAGGTGATAATGTAGTGTTGTGTTTTGTGCTTTGTCTTTTGTAAATCACCTCTAGTCACCATATGATGTAGGCCATGTGATATGTGTTTTCCCCCATGGTACCTCTTGTAGACATGAGAAACTAGTCCACACAAAGGCCTAAGATTAATCCTTGTACATGCAAGGGAGATAACCATTTTGGGGGGGTCTATCTTATTTTTGTAAACCTTGACCCTTGGGAATCTTTGCTAGCATGATATCCTAGCCATAGATTTATCCTTGACCACCATGAGATGGCTTGTAAAACTATGTGACTAGATGTATCCTTGACAGAGCAAGAGGCAAACCCTTGAGGGGGGGTATGTTGGGATATGTGTGATCAAGGGCCGCTTGCTAGGTACATGTGTGCATCCACTAGCAGTCATATGATTGTGTGTGTGTGTGTGTGTAGAAGAGGCACATTTAGTGCCATAGGCCATGACACAGGTGATGATGCAGTGCAAGGCCCCCCACATGGGGTGGTACCTATGATTGTGGAGAGTCTAGGATTTAGGAGGTATCTCCTTTGATGTAGGAGAGGTGCCACTGATTTAGGACACCTTCTCTCCATTTCTATATAAGAGGGACTTACCTCTCAAATCAATAGAACACCCATTGCAATATCTTTTGTGTTCTCACTCCTCTTGCCACAATGCATCTATTCTTCCCCACGTTCCAACAATTCAGAGTCATGCACAAGTGAGTGCAACCATATCCACGGGATCTCTCCCTTCTCCCCAAAGACATGTCACTTGATTGACCACAATTGGCTCTACATAAAGCCGAACATGATGGAGAGACAATAAATGAGCGTGAGCAAGAGTGTTTATTTGGATGTATGATGCATGTAATTTTCTTACCTCTTGACGTAATTAAGTTATTTCTGGCAATATACACTATAAAATATATGCATCCTCATTGTTTTGACACTGCTCTTTTGCAGCACAAAAAGTACAGTGCATTATGGTGATAGAACGTGTGCATATGCATTTAGGTAGTCACAATTAGAATATGTCTTTGATCATCTCTCAATGATTAGAAAATTTCTGATGTCAGGTCACCATACTTGAACATTACTTATTCACGTATAATCTTATCACATCTTCTCTCTCTTCCTCTCTCTTATTTGCAACTCTTGATTTTTGCCAGCAACCCTCTTCTCAAAGGAAATTACTTACATGCAAATATTGTTGGCCGGTTGTTGGCAATGGTGCTAGAATTTATGTGGAAGCTAGTAGTAGGGATTCAACTCAACAATACTTTTGAGTGGATCATCCACATATGTATATCATGTGGGCAAGACCAAGTTCCAAGTGTGAGACATCTAAAAATAGCCAAGTTTTCAGTCACTTTGCCCACTCCCCATTCTTTATGACATGGGGCTCAGTGGCTTGGCTTTCTCTTATAGGGCCTCAGGTATTCTATGAGAGATTTGACTCCTCTCGGGCCATTTCGATTCGACGTCATCAGATTGAGTTCTGTTCGTTGGATGTGGTACCACACCTTCCTTTTACAGGTATACATGCCTATGTGGATACTTCTTGGGAGATTCTAGTGAGCATAGTATCGTGGCATATCTGGAGAGCCAGATGCATAGGGGCTTTGGAGGGTACTCAGGTTCATCCCTTGCACAATTGGCTAGTATCTGGATAGACACCGTATATACTTTGATGGCCGTATGGATGAGTATGCTGGGAGACTCCCATGCAGCCTCAGCTAGGAGGGCTTCTTTCTTCAAGGAATGGAAGGATTCTCCTTTCTTTTCTGAGACTACTACAAGGTTGAGGTGGCACTTTCTGCCTCAGCCTTGGTTGTTTTCCACCTCACTCTAAGGGGGTTTCATTTATCCTCATGATTTCATGATGTATTCTGCTTTGAGCTTGCTCTCGCGGGTTTTTTCTCTTCCTTAAGTCTCTTTCTTGAAAAAAAAAAAAAGCCAAGTCAAAAGAAATTATGCTTCAACATATATGGGAGATTCAATCCACACATTTTCCATCCTTTTCCAAATCACTCCCTACCAAGCTAAAATACTCTCATTGTTCAATACCCCAAACACATCATATGCCATCACAATATGGGAGCTCGCTAAATAGGCTCATCAATATTGCAACCATAAATGGAACACTATAGTACAACCCCAAAGTTTCCAGGATATATGCATGGTAAGGTGGTACACTTTTAACCAATTTTGTGAAGCCTTGAGGAAGTGGTTTTGAATATGAATGTGTTTGAAATTTAAAACTTATTAATGTTTGCCCTCTCCAAAGGTGAGTTTTTGGTATTGGGTCTTGTTTTTAGATTTTTTTTCTTTGGTCTTCAATATTCAATCAAATTTGGTGAGAGTGTTGTGAGTAAACTGTGGAAGGTAGCTTTCTCACAAAGCTACAAAAGTGGTCCCATGAAACTAGTGAACTAATTAGTGGCACTAATGGAGCATCCATTCACACTGCATGTACTTAGGCCTTTAGTGAGAAGATTTTGGAAGCCCAAGCTGGTGACGCATCTGAAACTTTGCTAGCAAATATCCCAGGGTTGGTGCAACAAAAATTGTTGAAGTCTTGTTGTGTATTGATTCATGGGTTGGGAACATGGAGAGTACAAAGTGTGAACTACATCAAAATGAGGGAGTATTTGGATTGATGGAAAGCCTCAAGGAAAGCTATGTACATCAGAGAAGGCCTTGGAAGAAACAAAAACTGTAGTGTTGAGTGGTGCTATTGTTCTATAGCTGCTTGAAGATAAAGTGGTAGGCTTGCATATCATCGCTAGAAACTTCATTGATAAAGAATAGTTGTGGCTTATCCCATGCTGACTCATTCTTGACGAAGTCATCTTCTAAGACTCCCCTGAAGTTCACACGCTTTCCAGACTCTGTCGTAACCTCTACATTGAATTGAAAGCTTTGGTGCATATCTGTCGGCATCCTTATCTCACTGATTAATCTATCCACATATGCAACCACCTGTTGTGGGATTTCTTTTCTCATATAATAGGTTACTATTTCTGACCCATCTTCATCCTTTTTAATCCACCTATTTGCCCATAGCTTTACCTTGGGTGTTGACAAAGAAGCTATATGCTTCACCACATCATAGTCAATGTTACAATGAGTAAGTGGAATTTGTTTCTCTAACAACAAATACTTAATGGCACTATGCAATGCATCATGCCTCACCTGTACATTGATGCATTCTTCCATGCAGTGGTCTTTTTCTTTTTTTCCAAAAAACCATTCTTTCTTTAAAATTTTTTGTGCTGCCATGGATGCATACTTGTCAGGTAAATACTTTATAGGCCTCCACATCCTTGTCGTCAACTCCTTCTTATCCATTACCTTTGACTTTCTAGAGATAAACAAAGGAGCTTCATAGGTCAACTATCCACGCTCACAAGCAATGCACGTTTCAAGCATCTCATTGAACTTTTTAACAGGACAAAATATGATAGAAGTGTAGTCGGCATATCTGTCCCTCACCACCTTGAGGCTTGTCATACTTTCTTCTCGCTCTTGAGTTCCCCTAGGCACAACTGCACTTAAAGAAGTATAGAAGTTCGTGAGTGTGTCGGCGTCTGCTTTTGTGACCTTTCGCTTCCAATCATGATTTGAAGAACCAAATGTTGTCCATATAACCCTTGCCTTCTGTAAGACCTCTGATGTTGAGGATATCTTACGCTTTCCATGGACATAATGATTAAGTCTTTCGGACTCAATCAAATACTTGATCTCATGCTTGAATATACAGATTGTTGCAGGATAATAATGGAATGAACTTATCTTTGAAAATTGTTCTGGAGTGAGTCTTTTGACCTCCTTTGCTTCCTTTGCGATCTGATTACAAGCATAAGCCCAATGTTGACCATCAATGGGCTGGAATCTGCAATGAAGGAGGAATTCCTTCTTTGCTTCCTTTAGCATATTCTCACCTTATGCCTCTTCGACTTGTTCCTGTGGAATATTTTTAAGAGTGTCTTTAAAGAATCGACTGAAGGTTTCCTCGAAATGTGTAGGCCCTGTAAATGTTATTTGATCCAGAAAACTATTTTTGATTGGACAAAACATTATTGGGTGCAAGACCACATTTCTTGCCATAGGTTTCTTACCATCTCTCAAAGCCTCGTATATTTTCATTGCATAGGATATATCAAGGCTTCGACTATTAGTAAACAGAGCTGCAGCTTCCACATCTTTGGCATTCACAAACCACATCCTTTGACCCCAGATATATCCCACATCATCATCTGTAACTGCTTCATTAAGACGCAGATTAAGATTTTTGATTGATGTGAGTTCATCCTGATCATCTTCAGCCTTGGGTTCTGAGTCTTCTTCATCTTTCTCTTCTTTTAACCGTTTTTCATCCACATTATCTCTCTCTATAGTGGGACGATGTCTTTTTTTACTGCTTGGAACCATGGCTCTTGTAGTACTAGCCTTTTGCATTTCACGTCGTGGTTTGCTAGCAAGAGCTTCTAGCATAACTGCAGTGGATCGACCTTGATCTTCTTCAATTTTTTTTAATTCCCGTGCACTCAAGGCTTGTGTTTCATCATCCTTAGTTACATTCACCATTCTTGCTCTAGAAGTTTACGCTCATGTTCTACATGTTTGTGACAGTGTGCCTGTTCTTCTTGTCCCTGTATCAAAGTACCGTGTTTTTTCATGGTTGTGCATGACACTAAGCAAAAACGGTGTTTTATGCTTGATTGACAATGCAAAGCATATCCGATGGGTACAATACTTTGCACACACCTTCAACTACGTGGAATTGACTTACATGCAAAGTGGCACGCCCATCCCATAAGTGCTTGATTGGATAACATACCTAGCAGCGTGTTTTTTTACGGATGTGCATGACACTAGAGCAAAAATAGTATTTAATGCTCGATCGACCATGCAAAGGATATCCGATGGGCACAATACTTTTCATATGCCTCAACCTAGGTGGTATTGAAATGTTCTCAATGAGGCACACCCATCCGATAAGTACTTGGTCAGATAACACACCTAATGGCGTGTTTTTTTGCGGATGTCCATATCACTAGGGAAAAAATGGTGTATAATGCGTGATCGACCATGCAAAGCATATACGATGGTGACAATACCTTGCACGCACCTCAACGTAGTTGAAACGGACTTGCATGCAAAGTGGAGCCCCCATCCGATAACACCTACCGTCGTGTTTTTATATGTTTTAGGGTTTAGGGTTTAGGGTTTAGGGTTTAGGGCTTAGGGTTTAGGGTTTAGGGTTTAGGGCCGTGTTTTTATATGGTTGTGCATGACACAAAGGCAAAAACGGTGTTTTATGCTTGATCGACAATGCAAAGCATATCCGATGGGCACAATACTTTGCACACACCTTCAACTAGGTGGAATTGACTTACATGCAAAGTGGCATGCCTATCCCATAAGTGCTTGATTGGATAACATACCTAGCAGCGTGTTTTTTTACGGATGTGCATGACACTAGAGCAAAAATAGTATTTAATGCTCGATCGACCATGCAAAGGATATCCGATGGGCACAATACTTTCCATACGCCTCAACCTAGGTGGTATTGAAATGTTCTCAATGAGGCACACCCATCCGATAAGTACTTGGTCAGATAACACACCTAATGGCGTGTTTTTTTGTGGATGTCCATATCACTAGGGAAAAAATGGTGTATAATGCGTGATCGACCATGCAAAGCATATCCGATGGTGACAATACCTTGCACGCACCTCAACGTAGTTGAAACAGACTTGCATGCAAAGTGGAGCCCCCATCCGATAACACCTACGGTCGTGTTTTTATATGTTTTAGGGTTTAGGGTTTAGGGCTTAGGGTTTAGGGTTTAGGGTTTAGGGCCGTGTTTTTATATGGTTGTGCATGACACAAAGTCAAAAACGGTGTTTTATGCTTGATCGACAATGCAAAGCATATCCGATGGGCACAATACTTTGCACACATCTTCAACTAGGTGGAATTGACTTATATGCAAAGTGGCATTCCCATCGCATAAGTACTTGATCGGATAACACACCTAGCACCGTCTTTTTTTACGGATGTGCATGACACTAAGGCAAAAATGGTATTTAATGCTCCATCGACCATGCAAAGCATATCCGATGGGCACAATACTTTTCCTACACCTTAACCTAGGTGGTATTGAAATGTTCTCAAAGAGGCACACCCATCCGATAAGTACTTGGTCAGAGAACATACCTAAGGGCATGTTTTTTTGCGGATGTGCATATCACTATGGGAAAAACGTTGTATAATGTGTAATCGACCATGCAGAGCATATCTAATGGTGACAATACTTTGCACGCATCTCAACCTAGTTGAAATGGACTTCCGTGCAAACTGGAGCCCCCATCCGATAAGTACTTGTTTGATTAACACACTTAGGACCGTGTTTTTTCATGGTTGTGCATGACACTAAGGCAAAAACGGTGTTTTATGCTTGATCGACAATGCAAAGCATATCCGATTTGCACACACCTTCAACTAGGTGGAATTGACTTACATGGAAAGTGGCACACCCATCCCATAAGTGCTTGATCGGATAACATACCTAGCAGCGTGTTTCTTTTACGGATGTGCATGACACTAGAGCAAAAATAGTATTTAATGCTTGATCGACCATGCAAAGGATATCCGATGGGTGCAATACTTTTCCTACACTGCAACCTAGGTGGTATTGAAATGTTCTCAAAGAGGCACACCCATCCAATAAGTACTTAGTCAGATAACATTCCTAAGGGCGTGTTTTTTTGCGGATGTGCATACCATTAGCGAAAAAACAGTGTATAATGCGTGATCGACTATGCAAATCATATCCGATGGTGACAATACTTTGCCCACACCTCAATGTAGTTGAAAGAGACTTTCATGCAAAGTGTAACCCCCATCCGATAAGTACTTGTTTGAATAACACACCTAGGACCGTGTTTTTTCATGGTTGTGCATGATACTAAGGCAAAAACGGTGTTTTATGCTTGATCGACAATTCAAAGCATATTCGATGGGCACAATACTTTGCACACACCTTCAACTAGGTGGAATTAACTTACATGCAAAGTGGCACACCCATCCCATAAGTGCTTGATCAGATAACATACCTAGCAGTGTGTTTTTTTATGGATGTGCATGACACTAGAGCAAAAATAGTATTTAATGCTCGATCGACCATGCAAAGGATATCCGATGGGCACAACACTTTTTGTACACCTCAACCTAGGTGGTATTGAAATGTTCTCAATGAGGCACACCCATCCGATAAGTACTTATTCAGATAACACACCTAATGGTGTGTTTTTTTGCGGATGTCCATATGACCAGGGAAAAAACGGTGTATAATGCGTGATCGACCATGCAAAGAATATCCGATGGTGACAATACTTTGCACGCACCTCATCATAGTTGAAACGCACTTGGGTGCAAAGTGGAGCCCCCATCCGATAAGTACTTATTTGAATAAGACACCTACAGCCGTGTTTTTATATGGTTGTGCATGACACAAAGGCAAAAATGGTGTTTTATGCTTGATCGACAATGCAAAGCATATCCGATGGCACAATACTTTGTACACACCTTCAACTATGTGGAATTAACTTACATGCAAAGTGGCATTCCCATCGCATAAGTACTTGATCGGATAACACACCTAGAAGCATGTTTTTTTATGGATGTGCATGACACTTAGGCAAAAATGGTATTTAATGCTCGATCGACCATGCAAAGCATATCCGATGGGCACAATACTTTTCCCACACCTTAACCTAGGTGGTATTGAAATGTTCTCAAAGAGGCACACCCATCCAATAAGTACTTGGTCAGATAACATACCTAAGGGCATGTTTTTTTGCGGATGTGCATATCACTATGGGAAAAACGTTGTATAATGCGTAATCCACCATGCACAGCATATCCGATGGTGACAATACTTTGCGCGCATCTCAACCTAGTTGAAATGGACCTATGTGCAAACTGGAGCCCCCATCTGATAAGTACTTGTTTGATTAACACACTTAGGACCGTGTGTTTTCATGGTTGTGCATGACACTAAGGCAAAAACGGTGTTTTATGCTTGATCGACAATGCAAAGCATATCCGATGGGCACAATACTTTTCACACACCTTCAACTAGGTGGAATTGACTTACATGCAAAGTGGCACTCCCATCCCATAAGTGCTTGATCGGATAACATACCTAGCAGCATGTTTTTTTACGGATGTGCATGACACTAGAGCAAAAATAGTATTTATTGCTCGATCGATCATGCAAAGGATATCCGATGGGCACAACACTTTTTGTATGCCTCAACCTAGGTGGTATTGAAATGTTCTCAAAGAGGCACACCCATCTGATAAGTACTTGGTCAGATAACACACCTAAGGGTGTGTTTTTTTGCAGATGTGCATATCACTAGAGAAAAAAAGTTGTATAAGGCGTGATCGACCATGCAAAGCATATCTGATGGTGACAATACTTTGCACACACCTCAACGTAGTTGAAACAGACTTGCGTGCAAAGAGGAGCCCCCATCCGATAAGTACTTGTTTGAATAACATACCTAGGACCGTGTTTTTTCATGGTTGTGCATGACACTAAGGCAAAAACGGTGTTTTATGCTTGATCAACAATGCAAAGCATATCCGATGGGCACAATACTTTGCACACACCTTCAACTAGGTGGAATTGACTTACATGCAAAGTGGCACACCCACCCCATAAGTGCTTGATCGGATAACATACCTAGCAGCGTGTTTTTTTACGGATGTGCTTGACACGAGCAAAAATAGTATTAAATGCTCGATCGACCATGCAAAGGATATCCGATGGGCACAAAACTTTTCGTAGTTGAAACGGACTTGCGTGCAAAGTGGAGCCCCCATCCGATAAGTACTTGTTTGATTAACACACCTAGGACTGTGTTTTTTC
Organism: Dipteris shenzhenensis; assembly: GCF_047967505.1. NCBI lineage: Eukaryota > Viridiplantae > Streptophyta > Polypodiopsida > Gleicheniales > Dipteridaceae > Dipteris > Dipteris shenzhenensis. The sequence goes on along the minus strand of NC_141607.1, from coordinate 48,624,473 downwards.
ATGGTTGTACATGACACTAAGGCAAAAACATTGTTTCATGCTTGATCGACAATGCAAAGCATATCCGATGGGCACAATACTTTGCACACACCCTTAACTAGGTGGAATTGACTTACATGCAAAGTGGCACACCCATCCCATAAGTGCTTGATCAGATAACATACCTAGCAGTGTGTTTTTTTACGGATGTGCATGACACTAGAGCAAAAATAGTATTTATTGCTCGATCGATCATGCAAAGGATATCCAATGGGCACAACACTTTTCGTATGCCTCAACCTAAGAGGCACACCCATCCGATAATTACTTGGTCAGATAACACACCTAAGGGCGTGTTTTTTTGCGGATGTGCATATCACTCGGGAAAAAATGGTGTATAATGCGTGATCGACCATGCAAAGCATATCCGATGGTGACAATACCTTGCACGCACCTCAACGTAGTTGGAACGGACTTGCGTACGAAGTGGAGCCCCCATCCGATAAGTACTTGTTTGAATAACACACTTAGGGCTGTGTTTTTATATGGTTGTGCATGACACTAAGGCAAAAACGGTGTTTTATGCTTGATCCACAATGCAAAGCATATCTGATGGGCACAATACTTTGTATACACCTTCAACCAGGTGGAATTGACTTACATGCAAAGTGGCATTCCCATCGCATAAGTACTTGATTGGATAACACACCTAGCAGCGTGTTTTTTTTACAGATGTGCATGACACTAGAGCAAAAATAGTATTTAATGCTCGATCGACCATGCAAAGCATATCCGATGGGAACAATACTTTTCCTATGCCTTAACCTAGGTGGTATTGAAATTTTATCAAAGAGGCACACCCATCCGATAAGTACTTGGTCAGATAACATACCTAAGGGCGTGTTTTTTTGCAGATGTGCATATCACTACGGGAAGAACGTTGTATAATGCATAATCGACCATGCAGAGCATATCCGATGGTGACAATACTTTGCACGCATCTCAACCTAGTTGAAACGGACTTGCGTGAAAAGTGGAGCCCCCATCCAATAAGTGCTTGTTTGATTAACACACTTAAGACCATGTTTTTTCATGGTTGTGCATGACACTAAGGCAAAAACGGCGTTTTATGCTTGATTGACAATGCAAAGCATATCCGATGGGCACAATACTTTGCACACACCTTTAACTAGGTGGAATTGACTTACATGCAAAGTGGCACACCCATCCCATAAGTGCTTGATTGGATAACATACCTAGCAGGCTCGTGTTTTTTTACGGATGTGCATGACACTAGAGCAAAAATAGTATTTAATGCTCGATCGACCATGCAAAGGATAACTTGGCATGTCCATCTGATGACTATTTGATCGGATAACTTCTCCCACCAGTAAATTAAGTACTAATTAAAAATTATAATAAATGAGTAGATTATTAAAAAGAGACTAATATTTATGTAATTGTTGCTACTGCAGCTTGCAAGGACTCTCACAAAGGAGATGGCTATAGATTTTGTTCCAGGGATGGATGTGATTTTATGTAGCAAAAGAGAAGTAGTTGCATTTGCTACAATCCATGATAGTGATCCTAATTTAGTTTGCCACTTTTGAAGACTTGGCGAAGATAAGGTGGCAGTTACTATATCAAAGATTCTTAGCACACATGTTGAGCTAAAGTATAAATGTGGAGATATGGAAACACTTGGAGATGTTATGCCCTACAATACATCCAACAAATCATTTATAGCATGGGACAAAGATGAGACTTATGCAACAGACATTATCAAGAATACAAAGTGCACCACCTTGGATTTTACTATAGGGGACATTTTACAAATGAGATCATTTGCAAATAAGATTGTAGCAGAAGGTGAAGTATTGGGATTTGAACAAGTGGAGCAATGGTCATTTGCACAGATGAGGATTCTAAAAGTCACTGATGATGGTATGGTTGATAACATAACATCCTTATGTGATCCCTACTATGAGGTAGGCAAGAATATGAGATGGAGCAAGCAATTTTTAAACATGAGAAAGAGGCATGTGGTTTTCAATGATAAAGACAAGGTATACTACAATATCAAAGGACCTAAAAAGCGTGCCCATGTGCCAAGCTCTATCACTTCAAATGTGGATGATTTCAATATACTCAATCATAGAAGTGACATCTTATCTGGAGTGGATGAGTTCATTGGTTCCGAGAAACAAAATGATTTTAGAAGCGAAGCCTTATCTGGGGTGGATGAATTCTTGCACAGTGAGAAGGGCAAAGGTTTCAATAGCGATGTCAAGTGTGGATGAGTTCATGCATATTAACAAACCTGGTGTCAATCAAGCTTGTGGATTTGTGAAATCCATGCAAGATGTCCCAATGAGTGATGTTCTCTCAGGAGTGGAAGAGTTTCAAGGTTCTCAATACTCTCGTAGAATATTGAATTCATTGAATGGTCCTAAGAGTATGTTAAAACTGAGGATGAGATCAACAAAGGATTATTCAATATTTAACTTTGATTGTGATATGGACAAGGATGCAACGACCAATCATGGATGCTTGGTTACAAACAAATGTGAGGAGAAGAAGTGCATAAATACAGATAACAACGTGCACAAGGAATGAAAACGGTCATACATATGCATGAAGAGAAAGCGAATCCAGGCAGATCCACAAAAGCAACCAAAGAGGAAGAGAGTAATGAAGGAGGAGAACATGTTAAATGCATTGGGATATCTATGTTGCAAGTGAAGATGTATGCGCTTCATTGATCTTGCAGACATCAGGGAATGTAGAGGACACGTGTGGCGAAGAAGAGGAAGCGAAAGAAATGAATACCTTCTCACAAGTCTCTCTTGCTTTCTTCAGAATGGCAATAAAAGGCTAAGTTCAAGACAAAAGGTAAAACCTCTCGTAAATGGAAAAAGGATTTGCAATAAGGCATATTGCAATATTACTGGATTATCCCATGGTACATATTGGGATTTGGTCACCAAGGCAAAGGGCAGCAACAAATTTAGCATTCATGGTAATAGAGGAAGGTCCAAATCAAGAATCTCAACTGTCAGGGCAGCAGCAATTTTGCAAGACTTCATACATGAAAATGCTTTACCTCAACCCCATATATCTACCAAACTCCCTAACGGTGACGCGATCACTGAAATGCACCTTCCAATGGGCTTGACAAAGCTCGAAGTATGTGACTCTATTGTAGAAAAGAAAAGGCAAAGAGGGGATACCGTAGCTTCTTCTCATACTTTGTATACTCTTTGGAAGAAGAACTTTGGATATGTTAAAATCCCAAGGAGGCAAAAAATGTCAAAGTGCAATGTCTGTGATGATTTAAAGCGAGCGATTGAGAGTGCAACATGTCCAAATCAAAGGGAATTATACCAAAAAAATGGAAAATCTCATCATGACCTTATTCGACATTCCAGACAAAAATATTCATTTTGGAAGGAGCAAGCTATTTCGCATCCCAATGACTACATGTGCCTTATTGTAGATGGCATGGATCAGAATACAACAACATTGCCTCGTTTTGTTGCCACTCCACCTAAATTACAAGGAAAGCACTTTCTAAAGACACATCTATGTGGAGTGTTAGTGCATGGAATTAAGTTCTTTGCAGATATATGGATTGATTCCTTGCATCTACATGATAGCAATCAAGTTGTAACATCTATTATGAAGGCAATTCACAATGTACATTTAGAAAAAGGTCACCTACCACTGACTTTGAGAATACAAGATGATAATTGCTGGCGAGAAAATAAGAATGTACCCATGTTTGCATTTTGCTCCATGCTAGTTACTCATCGAATCTTCAATGAGGTTGAATGTGGATTTTTGTATGTTGGGCATACACCTGAGGATATCGATCAGGTTTTTAGCACAGTCTCAAGGGAGCTTAAATGCAAGGATGTGGAGACAATAGATGACTTGGTAAGAAGATGTGGCAGGCAAGTTGGTGGTCGTAAGGAAAGTACAGTATGTGAGAGGCTCGAAAGAATGTATGATTGGAAGAGCTTCATTCTACCTTTCATACAAACGAGTGGTGATGCATTGACAGGTCATACCAATCCACACTACTTTTGTTTTTTTTTTAAAGATGAAAAACCCATAATGCAATGGCAACAATATTCTCATGATATAAAATGGGAACCTGAAGAACCTTACAGTCTCTTAACTTCAATTCCCAGCAAGGAAAGGTATCCAACATGGGCTCCTATACAAGAATTCAATGAGAGGTCTAACTATGAAATAGAAGGATTAAAAGCATTTATTACATACAAAGAGGAAATGCTCCAGAGATATCCTGATTCGAAGCCTACTTGGAGAGAACACACTACCACTGTAATTAACAAGACACAAAATTTAATAAAGGACCTTGAGAGAATGCGAGGCTCAAAGGATGTCAAGGAAGAATGCAATATGTTTTGGCCAAATGTTCATAACGATTTGCGCCCAGCTCCAGTCTTTGAAAATGAATTTGTATCATTACTCCCACGTCCATATTGTGGACCAAAGAAGAGAGAGTTTATGCCACAAGTAGATATAGAGGTCGATTTTTTTGTTGTGGTTCAGCCATCGGATGATGAATATGAGAATGTGAAGTTTTGGGTTGCAAAAGTAGTTGATGTGCAAAGAGATGACCAAGGGAGAGCTACAACATTTACAGCGGTATGGTATGAGCCAAAGGGCAGGAAGGAGAATATGGATAACAACACATTGTATACTAATTGTATAATGAAGGAGTGGGTCCCAAATGATGAAGCGGTCTCTCAAGTTTCGATGGAGACAATCATAGTGTCTTGGCATTCAAGGGCAAATAAATCAAAGAAGCGCATGGGATATGAGGTAGAAGGAAAAATAAAAATACCACAGCAAACTATATTGCATATACACGAATTTTTAAGGATGCTCGCCATGAAGGAAGTAGAAGGAGACAGTGCAAATGAAGAATGTCCATGATTAAAGCTTTGTATTGAAGTCCATTGAAGGATTTTATTTGGGTACTAGGCAAGAAGCCAATCCAAGACAATTATAATCAGAGTCATCACCTCCTATGTCAAATGAGAGTCAAAATATGCACTAGATGTCACCCAAGGGTCAAGGCTTGCCAAGACAATAGGGAGTTAATGCAGATGGCACCTGGCAAGGGACTATCACATTGAGCAATAAGACAATGGGGAGTCAATGCACCCAAGGGGCAAGGCTTGGCAAGATAACTTCTGGGAGTTAATGCAAATGGCACTTGTATTTTGCACTAGATGTCACCCAAGGGTCAAGGCTTGGCAAGACAATAGGGAGTTAATGCAGATGGCACCTGGCAAGGGACTATCGCATTGAGCAATAAGACAATGGGGAGTCAATGCACCCAAGGGGCAAGGCTTGGCAAGACAAGTGGGAGTCAAATTATGCAGATGGCACGAATTGAGGCTCTTTAAGAGCAACAATTTAAATTGTAAACATATGTTCAATCTATATCATTTTGGATATAAAGACTCTAGTTGAGAGCAACGTCTCTCAATGTTATCATATAATAATAGCTATAATTGCTATTATACCTCTTTGGTTCAATACAAAACTTGGGTCTTATGGCATCATGTCAAAATTTTGTGCATATTGCGAGTGACAATGTTATTTTCATGAAATATTTAAGTCTCCTTTCATGGATTTATAAATTTATCACATCAAGGAAAAAAGTCAAGGAAAAATATTAAAAATAATTAAATTAACAAATAACTTAGATATAGCTAGAATTTCTAATATAGGATTATTTCAAATTCTTGCATGTTGGTGCAAAAGTATAGATTGAAAAAACAATATTTTTATGTGAATATGATAGTGCCACAAAGTGAACTTTTGATTTGGGAAGAATATTTTCAAAAAGTAAAATTTTGATTTGGGAAGGATATTTTCACAAAGTAAAGTTTTCATTTGGGAAGGATTTTTGGGCTTCGTCCAAAAACAACACAAAAAGTCCAAAATTAATGAAATAGGTGTTCCATGTAGGATCCATGGGTCAAACCTTATGTTCCTTGCCATGTAGGAAAAGGGTGAGAATGGAGGCTTCCCTAAGCTCAAGTAAGCTATCAGCTTCAAAGCAATGGGGGACGGTGTCTCGGGGGGGTCACTATGTATAAACCCTCTATATCACGTGCGTTCAAGGCCTATATTTAAAGTCCCTTATCTGTAAAAAATTTCATGAATAAAATGTATCCCTTTTCTATACAAATCTGTAATTTTTTTCCAAAACTATTTTAAATAGTCCCTTATGTATATTTATTTCTGTAAATTTTAGAAATAGAAAAAATCCTTCTGTTGAACTCACGTGATAGGGTTACATATGATGAGTGACCCCCCTGAGGACGGTGTAAAGGTAGTGAGGGGTTTCCTATTCACGATACCATGGGCTTGTTGCATAAACATATGCTCCTGTGAGCTCCTCCAAAGCTAAGTAGAGAAAGGCTCAGTGGGAGTGAGCTCGCACTATGGTAGTGTGGGGGTAGGGGGGTAGAATTTCAATCTGTATCACTTACCTATGTGCCCTCCATCATTTTGTGGTGTGTGCTTCAAGGATCCTTGGTAGCAATGAAGAGCCTTGTTAGTGTGGGTTGTCACACCAAGGTTCTAGTTTTTCGCACATGAGCTTTGAGCCTCTTGGAATCCAATCTATCAGAGACTTGAAGGGAGTGATAGTTGAGGGCTCGTGTTCTTCTCCAAGTGTTGGGCTCAAAGCACCTTGGATTCTGTTTGGGGTGGTGTCTTGGAGTGTCCGTTGGAGACTTTGTGAAGGGTGGGAGGGCGGGAAGGGGAATTTGCATGTGCCCTCATGCTCATGTACTATGCCCTTTTGATAGGCTCCATTAACTCTTATTCATGCTGCCCATCTTGGGGGGTTTTGTCCTTAATGCCCATGAACTTCATGTGAATGGGGGAGGTGGTGGCGTGCTTGATATGAATTGCTCATCTCCATCTTCAGTCCTATCCCCTTACCTTAGTCAAATATTTTTTGCTTAAAATGTTAATCGGACCACGCGATTTAGGTGATGTTGTTCCAACTCCTTGATGGGGTCCATAATGGGGGTATGTAGATGTCCCTAGTTTTTTTGCTTTTATTTGTGGGTACAATCTTTGTGGTTGATCCTTTACCCAGAAGTGAGTTGTTCCATCGAATGGGGGTCCCGTCTCTTCCCTCCCAGGAGACTTGTGTGTGTGTGTGTGTGTGTGTGTGAGAGAGAGAGAGAGAGAGAGAGAGAGAGAGAGAGAGAGAGAGAGAGAGAGAGAGAGAGAGAGAGGGAGAGGGAGAGATGGATTCTCATGTTGTGTGTGTGTGTGTGTGTGTGTGTGTGTGAGTGAGAGATAGATAGAGAGAGAGAGAGAGAGAGAGAGAGAGAGAGAGAGAGAAAAGCAAATGGATTCCTATAAATCATGATGTAGTGGACACAATAAAGATTTGATTTGATTCCTAGGCTTTGTTTGATTTGAAGTTCCAGGATGCATCAAAATTGATCATTTTGGGACGTGTCAAGCACTGCTACTACAATATCTATGAGAAGTGAATTCACGACCACAATGGGGCATGCCTTACAATTTATTATTTTCTTTTATAGATCAAAAAGTTAAAGATCAAGAAGTTATTGGAAAGCTACATGGATGTAATACTATCTTTCATTGAATGGAAGCATTCATGTACATTGGCTAAAAATGATTTGATTGAATATACCAAGAAATTTTTTAGACTACATTGGATATCTATATTTTGTTCTATAAATTATCATATTGTGATCACTTCTATTTATTATTTACATAGAATGGGAGTTGGAAACTTGAACCCCCAAGTAATACATGTTTTGATGGAATATTCCAAGTAACATTTTGGGAAGGTTCTACTCTTAGGTAATTGCTTATATTTAGAGCTAGATTGATTTTTTAATTCAATTAATAACTTTGACTCATGAATAATATAAGTTAGAGGGGATATTATAATTGAATATGTATTTAAAAACTTTGCTTTTATAATATTTGTCAATTATATAACATTTTTTAGAGATCTTCTTGAAATGTACCAAAAATTTGGATGTAATAAACACAATATTGCATCATTTTTAAATTTAAACTATGTGGAAATCAAGCATGCAAAGGTTCAGTAAGAAGATAAGACAAGACAAGGGTGGGAAAAAATGTTCAATTTTCTTCATTAAAAGAAGTGGAATGCTTTTGACATATCCATCAAGACCCGATGAATGATATCCATATCATATCCTAATGTTTGGCATCCAAAAGTAAAAGTATTTGAGCATATAAAAGAAGCAATACCTGTAGATCAATTGTACCATAAGCATAGAACATGTCCATGCATATCCATGCTATTGAATTGAGGTACAATGAGATTATTAGGGGCATACATATGTATAATATCAATGATTCTTGTATAAGGTAACAATTATCTGTAATGACAAATTGTCTCTAAAAGTTTAAGAGTGACATTTGTTCTTATTGATTTTTGTGTAAACACTAAAACAATAACTAGAGGACATAATACAAAAGAAATAAATATGATTGGATTTATATAATAGATCAATCTTGGAGTATAATATGCATATGCATGCAAAAGTGAAAGGGATGCGCATGGGACATATATAAACCATGAATAGAATTGTAGATCAACCTTGTAGAGTATAATATGTGTACTTTTTGTGATGAGTACCCATTGTGAGGCCATAGGTCATTGCACTATATTTTTGCTTCCATGATTTGTTTTCACAATTTCATCAACATATTGAGAGTGAGCACTTTGGAACGACAAATATGTATGAGAAGATGATTGATTTTGGGAAAATTCTGTAAGATAGATTTTACACCAAGCCACAACTTTGATACTTGTGATTTACATGGTTCACCATTCACATGGGCAAATAATGGCCCGAAGATGTGAAAAAGGCACTCTAAAGTATTTTCTTGCCTTGGATTTGCATGCCCAATTCCAAATGCAAATTTGAAGCCTTAGATGGTGAGTTTGGGAAGAAAGAGATGATGATAAAAGTTGTAGGGAATCAAAAGACTGTTAAAAGTTATACTATGAATTATGTTCATATCTTGCACCATTTAGAAGATATGGGCCTCCAAACAGGGCTGCTTTTTCCTAGTGTTATTAAAATTTTTTTAAATATAGGAGAACTTGCTAGATCAAATCAATTGCACCTGCATGTAGGCATAATATTTGGTTGCGTGGCTGAAACTAGGGGTTCAAGCTCAGGGGGGTCACTTGTATAAATCCTCTATATCACGTGCGTTCAAGGCCTATATTTAAAATCCCTTATCTGTAAAATTTTTCATTAATAAAATGTATCCCTTTTCTATACAAATCTGTAAAATTTTTCCAAAACTACTTTAAATAGTCCCTTATGTATATTTATTTTTGTAAATTTCAGAAATAAAAAATATCCTTATGTTGAACTCATGTGATAGGGTTACATATGATGGGTGACCCCCCCGAGGGTTCAAGATTGCTTTATTTTTCCCCAATTCACCTTTTTGTTATTTTAATTGTTGGGAACCGCTATTTGGGGCATGGAGAGACATTCCCCCCAAAAAAATTACACAAAAAAAAAGGCCAGATGGCCCTAGGTGTGATGAGCAGACATGAAAGGTTGTGAGACTCTAGTGGGATGTCTCAACACTTGCTTACCATGAGCATCTTGCTGTCCCAACTGATTTTCCTGCATAACCTGAGGCTCGGGGGGGTCACTCATCATATGTAACCCTATCACGTGAGTTCAACAGAAGGATATTTTTTATTTCTAAAATTTACAGAAATAAATATACATAAGGGACTATTTAAAATAGTTTTGGAAAAAACTTACAGATTTGTATAGAAAAGGGGTACATTTTATTAATGAAAAAATTCACAGATAAGGGATTTTAAATATAGGCCTTGAATGCACGTGATATAGAGGGTTTATATATAGTGACCCCCCTGAGACCTGAGGTTGTCAACCTAGATGTGGCTCTCCCACCTCACGATCTATGGGCTGTCCATGCCCTGCATCATGTGGAATAGGTTATGCATGCCTCTCATATGGTGGTTGTCCATCCTCTTAAAACAACTCTCTACATATCTCAAGAGTCTTTTCTGGCTTCTTGTGCATCTTGTTCTCATTAAAGATAATATCATGGCTACATACTATCTTCCTCTGGCCTCTGGATCCCACAATCAGTATCCCATCATGTCTGAATCACCATATCTAAGAAAAATGCACTTCCTTGACTTTGGATCAAGCTTGCTGCACTTTTCCTTAAGGATATGAACATAAGCTTCATAGCCAAATACACGAAGATGCCCATGAGATGGTGGCTTGCCTGACCAAACCTCTTCTGGCACTTTCTCATCGAGTGCCTTGCTAGGCAACACTACTACACACGGATCCTATTGTGACATTTAAGTACCGACGTTTAGTGCACGCGGGGCGCTAATCATCGATATTGGAAGTGTGTCTCGTGAAGCAACAGTATATAACGACTTTAGGCAAATGTCGCTATATAGCGATGATTTCTAAAGTCACTATATAGCAATGATTTCTAAAGTCGCTATATAGCGATGTTTATCAAAATTGTAAGTGTCGCTATATAGCAACACTGAGATACTTTTTATAGCGACATTTTATAGAGATCTTTTTTTCTCATATTGACCTTAAAAGTTAGTTTTCTCCAATGGCAATTTTTTTTTAATTTTCATACATGTTTGATCTTTTGAGAGAATAAAAGTATGAGAGCATGTACATCAAGCCTTTGAAGCTCATATATTCATGTCCAAGTTTGAGATGAAAAAAATCAATGAAGAGCATTTACATCAACTGTTTCATCTTGAGCTAACTCTAACACGCCAAGCAAGTCTATCTATAACTCTATACTGAGTTAAATCTTCTATATCATCATCATACTCTAGCATCGTATGTTCACCTAAAAGTACTTGATCATCTTTTTCAATAAAGTGTGGTGATTCTTGATGATCGTTGTCTTCTTCCTCAATATCGTGATCTCCATCTTCCTCCTGTGCGATGTCATTATGTGCATCTTCCTCTTGGCTCATATTGTGATCTTCATCTTCTTCGCTAGATTCATCTGGATCAATTGGATCCGGCATTGGTAGTGGCATCTCCATATCCACATCTCTATCTTCAAAAATTTGTTTACTTCATGGTGCAACTTCGATCACGTACCACCATCTTGGATCAAAACGATCCGGATGAAAAGCCACCTATATTGAAGATGGGTGCCAAATGTCATTAATTATATATATGAAATTATGCTTAAGTACATGTATCAATGGATCTTTAAAAATGAAAGCTTCAATTAATTAATTCATTAGTGTGTACCTGCTCACAGTGCTCGGGAAGAACAAAAGTATCACTTTCATCAGTCCAATGTTTGGTGGAGTCTATTGCAAAGAAACTAATACTATATTTTCTCACTGTCGCATGGGGACCATTGTAAATAGTTCTAAACCATTTTACATCAAGAATGAAAATACTAAATCGTCTGAAATCAACTTCATAGATTTCGCGTATGGTTCCACAATAATCCAACTATGAGGAGAGAAGATTGGTATCCAAAGCACTTGCTTGGCTATCTTGTGTGAATTTAGCCATGACTCCACAATCATACGTGGCTCTCTTTGAATCGATGCATTCCACATGAAAATGTCGTCCATATGACCATAATGCACTCTACTTTTTGTACTGTAAAAGAGCATCATTAAAACAATGAAGATGCATCTATTTTATAGCATATATTGCCACAAATAATTACTTAATTACATTAAGAGGTAAGAAACTTACATGCATCATACATCTAGATGATAACTCTTGCTCGTGCTCGTTTATTGTCTCTCCATCACATTCGGCTTTACGTAGAGCTAGTTGTAGCCAATCAAGTGACATGTGAGTGGGGAGAAGAGCCAGATCCCATGGATATGGTTGTGATTGCTTATACATTACTTTGAATCTCATCCTTGTATTTATTCTTTTTGCTTTGGCCGCTTCATATCTCTCAATCCACTTCTACATCTCCTTGCTATTGAGGATACAAAACTTATTGAATTTCTCCATTTGCTCTTCGCTCATCTTTCTTTCAATCCCTTTTCCTTGGGGAACCTCGCCAACGATGCGATCATCACGCTTGTTATGCCAAGCTTGCGGCATATCGGGATCTGTGGATACAAGAAACTCCGTGATATATACTAATGACTCTTGCACAAGCCATCCCTCCACCATGCTTGCTTCTAGTCTTGCTCTTTGTCTTACAAATCCCTTCAAAGTTTTCATAAACCGCTCGAGAAAAAACATCCCCCGACTATGAACGGTACCTACAATAGCCACCTCATCAACTATGTGCACAAGCAAGTGGACTTGAGTTGTCATAATGCTCGAGGGAAAGTGCTTCTCAAGCAAGCATACGGCTTCGATGGATTCCACCCTAACCTTCTCGATGCTCGATATGGAGATCTCTTTTGTGTTTCACATGCCCATGTAAGATATTTTCATAATCAGTCTACAGATTATTCAGCTTAAGTTGAAAAAAATGCAATCAATGCGATTTGATAGTAAGCATACCTCACAATACCACTGATCTTGAATATTGCATTTCTAACATCTTCTTGTAAGCACCCTTTTATTGTAATTGGGAGGATGAACTATCAAAGCAACAAAGAAGTCATGTCAACAATATAACATAATCATAATTATGCTTATGCATCACGATTATCAGTACACTAATTCTACAACTTAGAATACCTGTAAGACCTTGTGCCAGTCATGGGACTTGAGCCCACTAAGCTTATTGTCCTTTGAAAATGCTCCTTTCAAGCAATGCATGTACCCTATCGGTGTTTGAAAAGAGGCAATGTCCACCTTGACCGCTATCTCCTCCCTTGTAGAGAGGATCCACATTTCTTTGGGAGTACAATTTTTCTCGAAGCATGCACTTGGGGCCACAAACGAGACATCCTATTCATAGCACGCAAGTCTTCTCGCACTCCTCTTGAGTCTTTGGAACCAACCAGGTGTGCCCAAATAGTAGCCCCCACATTCTTGAAGATATGCATGGGATCCAAGAGATGATTGATTTGTAACTGACCCCAATAAGGAAGCTCATGAAAGATCGATAGCCTCTTCATACCAGGAGGAGGTTCCTCTCCATTCGCCCTCCAAGCCTGAATCTAGTCACTTCCCTTCAAATATGGTGGTGGTGGATCAAGCTGACCTCCACGTGTGAGATGGTCCAGCAAAAGGTATGGAGCATGACCTTCATAAACATTTTTCTTCATATGTTTGGAGTATCGTGCAAGCGATTTCAAACCCGATTTACAAACAGGACAAGCATGGTACCCACTTGTAACAAGTCCTGCACGCGTGCATGAATGTGTTAGTATAAGACATGCATGCGAAAGAGAGTCATAAAAGCATAACTCGAAAGGATTCACACCGTCCATGGTGAGCCCAAGATGTAAGTTGTGTGGCTCCCTTGCAAAGTCTGGCCACTGATTGTTTATGTGCTTCCAAGCTACACAATCTGCAGGAATCCTCAATGTGTCATCATTGGACCAATGAGATGCATGCCATGTCATCAACTCCGCTATGGATTTGCATCAGAACATGTGTTGTATTCTTGCAATGATGGGAAAGTGTCTCAAGACCTTTACCGGTTTCTGCTCACCCTGCAAGTCATCTCTATATCATTGTTCTCCACATTTCGGACAACTAGCCAAATCTCCATGCTCACGACGAAAGAGAATACAGTCATTACGGCAAGCATGGATGGTATCATAATCCATACCCACTGTTGTTAGCATCTTCTTCGCTTAATCTCTTGATGTGGGCATGGTATTTGGTGCAGGCAATATCTTCTGGAACAACCTATCACAATTCAAACATACATAGGCTTCAAATAATGATGATTCGGTACACTAATCCATACATGATGGTTCTCAAAACAAACAATATCCAAATAATAAGTCAAATTAATGCAAGAACTAACCTCATTAAGGCTGAGACACTTGTATCTGACCACCCATACTTTACTTGTAGATTCAAGATTGAGAGACAAGCACATAGTTTAGACATCCTAGCACCCTCGTACAACTGTGTTGATTGCAACTCTTGCATTTTGACCTCAGACTCTGACATCACGTGTACATGGGATGTAGTGCCCCTAAGAGTAGAATCCATCATGTCGATCATACCATCGTCATCATCCGAGAGACTATAGTCTTGCTCCAAGTGTGAAGGTATATGTGCACCCTTGTCATCCTCCTCATCCTGTTTTAAGATTTCGTGTAAATATAAGATCTTGTCTCAAGGTTTCGTATCATAATGGTATCCAATATTAACCACGAACTTAAATAGCTTTGACTTACCAATAATCCATCAACACGTGCAACACCAATGGTGGGTACTGGTTTGGGCTCCTCCCCATACATCCATGAGTGGCACATGATAATACGAAGTTGATGTTGTACTTCTTGCTTGCAATGAGTGCAATGATAATACAACGTCTCCGTAAGCCACTTTGTGCTCTTGGGCGTTGGCACATCATCTAACGAGCTTCCACTCGTCCCTTCCATCTACACACTCATATTCCCTCTTTCAATCTCTTGTCATAAGCATATGTATTTACCTATGCATAAGCATAAGCATATGTCTCCTTCTCTTATGCTCATGCATAAGCATAAGCATAAGCATGAGCATATGTCTCCTTCTCCTTTCCTTTTTTCAATCTCTTTTTCCACTCTTCCTCCTTTCCTTCTCTCATGAGCATGTCTCATTTTCCTCTTTTCCTCTATCTTTCTCCCCCTCTTCCCCCTCTTTTGATCTCTTTTCATAAGCATATGCATTTGCCTATGCTTAAGCTTTCTCTCTTTTTCTTTTATGCTCATATGCTCATGCATAAGCATAAGCATAAGCATGAGCATGAGCATAAGCTTTCTCCCCCTCTTCCCCCTCTTTCGATCATAAGTATATTTATTTGCCTATGCTTATGCCTATGCCTATGCCTATGCCTATGCTTATGTTTGTTTTTTGTTTTTTATTTCCGTGTTTGTATCTACGTTAGACATGGGATCACGTCGCACATTCGATGAGTACGGACAGCCTCGCAGAAGGAGACATCACGATCTCTATGCTCCAGAGGACTTTGATTCCTATCAGGAAACACCTTAGAGGCCAACCCCTACGACTAGCCCGACTCCTCTCGGATGTAGCACTGCGACTACCCTTCGAGGAACTCCCTTTGCTAGTAGCCCATGGCTTTGTTAGGAGTCCCGATGAGTTTCAAAGCACAGATGACCAATGAGGAGGCAACAAGATTCTTCTCTTTGCTATCTCAAAGGTCCTCAGCAATTCCCTCTCCTACACCGACAGCTGGACCTACTTCCTAGCCATCCCCTCGTGCCCCTTCGACCGAGGGGTCATCACTTGCACGTGCCTATCATACGGGAAGGAAGAGTAGGAGGGGCCGCTTATGTTGTGCTGACTCAGGAGATGTAGACGAGTCAACACACTCACATCCCTACAGGTCTCCACTTGGTCTAGAGACACAGTATCAGTTAGGTCCCTTGCCCTCTCCTACTCCCACTGCTACTCCTCGCTTTGGAAGTGCTTGCACAGCTTCCACTCACTCTGACTCTACCACTACCATGAGTCCTCCTTACCCAGTCAAGGACCTCTCCTATCAAATCACGGCTACCGGAGAGATAATAGGAGATAGAAAGGGCAAAACAGTGATGGCCACCATGAGATGGTTGATGAACCACCACTTCAAGAGCGGCATTGCTACTGATTGGCGGTATCAAGATGACCAAAAGAAGTAGGTGGTCATCAATGAATTAAAACAAAAATACCCTAACCTGCCAAATTGGGAGTTCTATGAGAATTATATGCGAGAGCGCATGGGTTTTTTGGTCTTGAAGCATCGTAGATCAACCTTGCATACTTCCATCACAAAGGGGATGGCTAAACGCAGCTAGGTAGACAAAGCTAATTGAAAGTTTTTCAAGAAGCATAATAGGGACCATCCCAAAATAATCGAGGGTCAGAGGAGAGCTGCGAGGAGACGGTTGGATGCCATAGGTACTTCGCACTTTGGTGCAGGTGGATGGTTGGCATTCGAGGCAACCGTGGTAAGTCTACTTCTTCTCATTTAATGTATTGTTCTATTTGTTTTACTACATATTACATGCACTTTATCTAACTCTCGTAAATTGGATCCACAACAAGCTACGATGGGTCGTCTTCCTGCAGATGTAGAGACGTGATGCGCATTTCACATAGGAACAAAGCTGTGGTTTATTGAGCAGGAGGCAATGGGAGCAACGGTTGATTGGGCTGAGATGGCTACTCGCACGGTATAAGTCTACTCCTACTTTAAGCACTTTTTAAATTGTTTTATTCTTTAAGTTCCAATCTAATTTTCAATTAATATAGTTTCACTCTTAGGGTCAAAGCTCAAGCGTCCCATCATCGGAGGCGAGCGATCACGAGGGCCAAGGATTAGGCACACCTGACAAGGGTCAGGGAGCAGGCGTAACTCACAAGGACCAAGGATCAGGCCAGCAAGACGAGGACGAGGAGGAGGACGATGATGATTCGAATGAGGAGGAGTAGTAGTAGTAGTAGTAGTTTACATATACTTCGCCATGTATATCATTTTGTATATCGGCTCATTTGAGTGATTTTGTATCACCCTTTTCGAAAGGGTAATTTTGTAACAAACAGTGTTGTATATCTTCGACATATGTATGCTTTTGTTGCTCGATCATTTTGTTTGAGTGATTTTGTATCACCCTTTTCGCAAGGGAAATTTTGTAATAAAAAACTTTCTTTTGTAATTATTAAAAAAAAAACTATTAATGGGGTAAAACAGGGCTTGCTATGGCCCTGTTTAGTCCCACTAATGCTTTTTTTTAAGTTTTGTTAATCGTTGCTATATAGCAATGTTTACCAGTGTCACTATATAGCATGTTTATTAGCATCACTATATAGCGATGCTTTATAGCGACCGTTCTTTTTTTACGCTTATAACGATATTAATAACGACGTTTGCACCCGTTCTAAAAAAAATTAGTGTAAAAAACATCGGTATTTTCATCGGAAAAGGGCCTATGCCTTATAGTGCGATCTATTAATAAGATGTACTGCTGTCTTGATAGACTCAACCCAAAAGCCATGAGGTAGACCAGCATTAAAAAGCATGCTTATATTCCTTTCTTGAATAGTTCTCTTTATCTTCTCAGCAAGCCCACCATTCTGAGAAGGATTCTCAGGAGTAGTCAACTCCTACTTGATGCCACGTAGCTCACAAAAATTCTTAAATGCATGAGAGGTATACTCTCCTCCATTATCAGTGCGCAAGCATTTGAGCTTCTTGCTCGACTAATTTTTAGCAAATGCTAAGAACTTTTGAAATGCATCAAAGACATCACTCTTCTTTCGAAGAGGATAGACCCACACTTTTTGTGTAGCATCATCAATGAAAGTAGCAAAGTAAGAAGCACCACCCAATGAGATAGTAGGCATAGGTCCAACACATCATTGTGAACCAACTCCAATGGTTCAAGTCTCTTCTTGCCCAAAGATTTTTTATGTGAAGACCATATTTGCTTCCCATACATGCAATGCTCACACATGCTAAAATCTAAAAAGTTAAACACAGGAACATACTACAAACTAGAAAGTATCTTCATTCCTGTCATGCTCATGTGTCCCAACCGATGATGCCGCAAAGAGACGGATGGCTGCTCGGTCACATTGATTACATTATCTCTTATGCCTAACACATGCATTGAGTACAACGTTCCATGCTTGGAACCTCTAGCAATCACAAGTGACCCTTTGCTAATTTTCCATGTATTGTTGCCAAAAAATACATGATAGCCATCATCATCAAGTTGTCCCGTACTTATCAAAATCTTTTTCAGATTTGGAACATGCCTAACATTCTTGAGTACAAATGTAGAACCATTAGGAAGAGATAAGTGGATATCTCCCACTCCAACAATGTCACATGGATAATCATTTCCAAGTCTCACGGTTCCTTTCCTTCCTGCATCATAAATGGTAAACCACTCCCTATGTGGAGTGACATGGAAAGATGCTCCTGAGTCTAGTATCCAATTCTCTGACAATGCATCATCACTAGTCACAAGAAAATCATGCTCAAACATAGAGGCATAAAGAATGTCACCCTCATCACTATTGTTACTTATGGCATTCACTTCCTCTATATTGACCGTGGATTTCTCTTTCTTCTTGGGCTGCACATTAGCTTTGCCTTTGCCTTTATTGTTCTTCCATTTGTAGCAATCCTTTTTGAAATGGCCTTTCTTCCCACAATAGAAGCATTCCAAATCTTTTTTGGCATGGGATTTTCCTCTAGATTTACTTCTAGACTTGCTTGTATTTCTGTCATGGTATTTCCCCCTGGAATATGACCTCCCTCTCACATTGAGAGCACTTGAACTTTTAGTTCCAACATTGTTCTTTCTATTTACCTCCTCAGTGAGAAGGCTACTCTCAACATCACTGCTTGTCACGCCTCCTACACAGGCTGAATTGCTTACAATAGTCCTAAAAGTGTCCCAACTTTCAGGAAGGGTGACCAATAAGGACATTGCCTTAACTGAGTCATCAAAGGCAATTTTCTGAGCTGAAAGTTGACTGAAATTTGTGTTAAACTCATTTAAATGGCTAGAATTGAAGTCCCTTCTTCCATGCGAAGATCTATGAGTTTCTTTAGCCAATACACTTGACAAGTGGCACTCTGCTTCTCATAAAGATCATGCAACTTTGTCCACACACCATAGGCACCACCTGCAATATCTTTCACATTAAAATACACCAATTTTGAAAGTGTGAGCATGATCGTGGAGCATGCAAGATCATCCAATTCCTTCCACTCTTCATCACCTTCCCAATGCTTTAGCTTTATGCCTTTGCATCATCAATTGCATTTTGCTTGGTTGCGCAAGGAAATACATTTTCCTTGGTACAAAAATATATAACTCCAATAACCAGCACAGTGGCTATCATAGATCTCCTTCTATTTGTCAGCACACTAGTCGTCATAGACCTCCTTTTGTAATATGTAAAAATAGGTAACGGAGCTATAACTCCAAGAACCAGTGCAGTGGCCGCTCCAAGACAACCTTGAATTCTAGGCAATGACAAGTCGTCACGCCAAAGAGTGCGCTGAGGCAATGTTCAAAATGATAGATTTCGTCTCATTATTACACCAAAAACTAGCACGGTGGTCTCTCCAAGCCAACCTATGATTTGCGTGGGTGCACTGCCTAATGGCAGGTGGCAAAGTTGTGGCAAAAAGCTGTGCAAGTGCAATTGGTCTAGGCCAGAGACTGCGCTATAGCAGTGTTCAGAATAATAGATTGCATCTCATTATTATGCCAAGAACCAGCACGGTGGTCTCTCCAAGCCAACCTTTAATTTTAATGATTTGCATGGGCACGATGCCCAGTGACAAGTGGCAAAGCTATGGCAAAAGGTTGCACGATGATCGGTGGTCAGGTTGGAGACTACACTATGTGAAGCAATGCAAAGATGCATGATGTAGTGCAGAGCTGATGTGTGTCGAGCTCTGCAGTGTTCAGAGTAAATAGATTGCATCTCATTATTACGCCAGTGCAACATCATGACGTCAGGAAAATTTCCAGCGAGAGTGCAGTGTTAGATATCAATGCTCCACTCTCGTGTAACCACGCAGGAACCAGCTAACTCTACTTGTAAGCCCTCCATATGAGGAGAAGGCATTTGAGTAGCTCGATTACCCGGTAGGTCCTAGTTTGGACACCAGATGGGGGCCATGTGTGGCCTGATGGCTGGACCGCTTCATATAGAGTTGGCACACTGCCAACTAGGCTACATGCAAGTGTGGGAAGGCATCCCTTGACTGACTGCATTGAGGGTAGATGGAGCATTTCCTAGGGCAGCCCACTCTCGGGTTGCGAGGCCCGTTTGGAGCCTCAGATGATCCCAGATGGCTATGGGCTGAATGGCAACCGTAGGTTAGTTGATCTGTTTTGCGCACTAGTTCTATCGTATGGTTGGTGGCCTATTTTGGGACCAACCCCCAGTTGATCATTTTGGGCGGACTGGATCAACCACCCCATTGAGCCTAACCGACTACGACTGGTGGCTATATAAGAGCAAGCCCGTGAAGCCCATTTCATTACTGGCTACAGCAACCTTGATTCCTTAGCATTCAGCCTCTGTCTTCTACTGTTTCCAGCATGCCATTGAAGCTTCTTTCACAAGAGCACTTGGCTGGGAGGCAGCGCCATCTATTGTATCAATTCTACAGTAATCAAATTTTTTATTCTCAATACTATCTTATTTTCTCTCTTGCATACGAGATCCTGTTATCTGTTGAGCACAGACATTGTATTATTTTCTTACATGCAGGTTCATGCAAAATTCAAAATTTCACCCAAGAGCACATCACATCACGGCCCCAAAATGGCCCCAAAAATAGTTCTACGATTGGCTATACCCAAGCAAATGTTGACCCTGTTTTTCACATATACTCAATTCCTTTAATGTATGGTATCATTGGGTGATTTTGGAATAGGAACTCCTATCAAGTTATATATTGTCATGAAATATGCTCCATAGGTTACTGCCACACATACTTTGATCAAATCAAATTCATTGTCTTGTACACTATATGCCTTGCAAATTTACTTGAGTTGTTGATGTACAAACCAAGATTTTAAAATATTAAAGATTGTAAGGTAGATAGCCTTTCTTATTGTAGTGTTTGATTCAAACTTTTGCTTTAGCACAAAATGATAATGATCACCATACCTTAATAGAAAGTATCCTTATCAAGGATACCATATCTAAAGTACACACATTTGCACAAGGAAACACATATTAATTAATTCTAGAGGACGAAATTGACAACTGATATCTTCCTAGGATGTAGTGTTGCAAAAAAATATACAAGTAGTGGCATGTGATGACATAGTTTTGATTTTGACTAGCTAAATTTTTTTGAAGGTATCCAAAACCTCTTTTTCCATCCTAGTTCTATATTAGAAAAACCTTAAATTTGTTACACGTGCATTGTGAAAAACCCTCACGATTAAGTGAAAGGGAATTAGCAAGTTTTTTTTCCTAACTAAAGAGTGCACTATGATATTAGTAGGAAACTATTTGATAGAAAACACGCATTCCCTTGTGTCAAGACCCCTTGGAAAGCACGTTAGCATTCCTAGACATGATAATGACCCATTTGTTAAGTTGTGCATTCATGCTGCACAAGAACTATGCAATATGTTCTACAATTAATGGTTTGCATATTTTCCTAAATTGACATATGGAGATTTAATTAAACAAGGTGGAATAACCACTTAGTCCTGGCATTAGAAAAATGTAAAGCAATAAAATTTGACAAAAAATAAAATATTCCATTAACATGTAAAAGGGACAGAACACATGAGTAAATTGGGAGAGAAAAAAGCATGTGAAAGTAAAATACATATGGGGAGAGAGAAATTAATGAAAAGGGGCCAATAGATGTAGAGGGATCATGGAATAGGACCCACTATCATACGTTTTGAAGACCTTAACCTTTGATGTTGAAGGCAACATGATTGAAAAAGGGTCATCGAAAAATAAAGCATGAATCAATAGTCCCTTACGAGGACAAAAACATTTTCTACAAATAAGAGGTGCTAGAATTTACATAATGTGCATGCAATTGAATTCTTAATGTTTCCCCCAATTGAAAAGAATTGACAAATGTATTGCCTACTAGTGTAAAAGGGAGGAGGGGAGGGATGGGAAAGGTAAGGGGAAGAGTGATTAAGGAGTATGTCTCCCTATTAATGAGGGGAGACAACGCCTCTTCTCTCATTTATGACATTACGAATTTAAACCCTCTTACTATGCATCTTTCACAACATCTTGATGTAGCCTAGTAGAAACACCCTATGAACTTGGCTAAAGGATAGATTGAATTCAAGTCCCTTCTTTGCATGAAATTTTAAAAATCTCCCTTTGACCTTAGATTTATTGTGCTACTCGATCTTTTCACCTAAGAAATCAAATGAATTTTTCCTTTGGAAAATAAAGGGCTTTTCAATTATGTTTTTTGGCTTAGGTCAATCTATATGTATGGAATAATCTCTTGAGATTAAGGGCCTTTAGAAAAGGTCCATGGGAAGTATACATGAGCAAACTAATGAAGGGTTAGGTGACTAGAGAAACTAGGTCCTCCCAAGTTGAAAAGAAATTAGAAATTATACTAGTATCCAATGTGTAATTTGTACTCTCCATACATGTGACTTTTTGGATTTCAAACTCACACGGTGTCAATGCAAACGTTTTGTGAATGAGAGAGAATAACTCCCAATATTTTGTGTGAAATCAATCTCACAACCCCCCTTTACTAACTCAATCCAAATTCTTCATGCATGTGAGAGGAGTACTCCCAAATTCCAATCCTTTTGATAGTTTATATCAATACTTTCTAAGGATATACCTCTGACCTTAACATCTCATTGGAACATGCACGTTCCAAAAAAGCATGCTTTGCGTGACATACCTCGCATGCAATAGCATGACACAAACAGCTTTTATATATTCATGAATATTGACGCTGATGTTTGATCGACGTTCACACCGAAAGGCGTTCCGTAATGCTCCCGTAGGCCTGTTTTCTGTTTAAACAATGAAGCACAAAAAAGAATGGTTTCTGAACCAGCTCAAACCCTGCTCGATGGTGGCAGAGGGTAACACATTTGGCAGAAGGGTTCCGCATGGGAAGATGATTGAAGAGCTAGTTCCTTTCGGAGGAGAAACAGATTTGAGATATTGAACATTAAAGTACGGTTGGAAAGCCAGTCCTGATTGAACAAGAAAAAGTCCGTTGGCGCATCAAGTTGCTTTAGACGGAAGGGCTGCAAAGGAGATGATGAGAGGTGAGCTACTTCGTGTTTTTTTTTTCTAATGTAACCGTGAACAGTGTTCGCGCATGCGCATATAGGCTCGCAGACAATGCCCGGTTCTACAAAAAGATTTCTGGAGATAAATTTGGAAGAGATGGTTGGCCAGCGCGTCATGATCCTGATTCAATAGGTTGCCGAATGGCTGGACGTAATCGAGATGCGGGGGGCGAAAGAAAATGGAAAGCGAGCCAGTTTCCCAAAGAGAAACAGGGTTTCGCCGCAATAATGGACACGAAAAAATGTTGAGGAGCTGTTGCTGGGCACCACGGGCATCCCGATGCGGCCATAATGGAATTGCAACGGAAGAGCTCAATTCGACGCGAAAAGATGTTGACTAGGCACTAGCTATCCGATGCCATAATGTGAGCGGCAGGGGACGAGCTCGACTCGAGATTCGACAGCGATATCCCGACTGGAGGACCAGCTCTGATGGATGGATCCATTGAGAGCTATATATTGTGTAGCAACAACAGTAGTAATGCACAGTCCACAGATCAACCAGTAACGCGAACATGGCACATCTAAGCTCGCTGCACCTTCCGTTGCAGCTGGCTATGGCGATCTCTCTCCTTGCAGCTTTTCATCCTTTCTCCAGTGCCAACGCTCAGAAAAATACTCCAGCAAACCTCACTGCCTACAACTACCTCTCCGTCCAGGGCACCAACAGCACCACCGGCTACAATACCGTCCTGTGCGGCCAACCCTCCCAGGCCCAACCCAATCAATTCGGCCAGATCTACTGCTTCGACATGCCCCTCCTAACAGAGCAGAACCTAAGCTCCCAGCTGATTGGCCGCGTCCAAGGCACTTTCGTTACGATATCTCAAGCCGGTGGCGTGGTGTTCGTTAGCGAGACGTTTACTATTAACACCACGACTATCCAAGGCAGCTTCAGTGGAGTGGGCTTGGAAGAGATTGGTCAATATAGCTCTAAGCCTATCGTGGGTGGCACCGGCGCCTATGCTCTCTCCACAGGAATCGCATACACTCAGCCTCTCAACACTGGTACAGATAGTGACAACAACTTCTTCTCCTGGTTTATGTATACATTTACGTTCGCTACGTAGGGGGTCCTCGCAATTCGACGCCTATTTTCTGTGATAGTCCTTCGATTTCCTGTGTTAATGATCACCTGCCGTGATGAGTTGAAGCACAGTTTTTGTACTGCCTTTTGTGGGGGTCTCCTTCATTTGGTTTGTTCTTGGTGATCTGGGTTGTAAGATCGATTGAATATAATCGCCAACCTTCATACGGGGCCAACCAGTTTATGCTTTACTGCTCTGTAAGGTGTTACACAAAGTACTCGGTTCAGTCCAGACACAGGGTCAGACTAGCGCGATTTCACATTTCAAGTTAATTCCAACGTGTACTACGTCTGTGCAACTCATTTCAAATGTCACTAGTGTATTGTCTTGCCACAGGAAGCAGGATATTGATGTCGCTAGAGCTTCAATTAGCTGACCTTGCTGAAGCTTGCAGTGCTAGATAAGACAGTGCAAAAGATGAAGCTACCCGAGATCGAAAACGAAAAACGAATTGCATGCATAGCATCCTTCCTCCAACCTTCAGCTTGAACACCTACTTGAAGGTAACTGGTCTTGTCTCTAGTTTCCACTTGCGTTGCCTTTTCCCAAGAGTCCCAATCTATCCTCTCCTTCCATCACAAGGTGTCAAAGCTTCCTCTTTCTCTTCATGAGCTAGAAAATCAAATGGATCATACCTTTATGTGTTCTACTTGGTTGTGTTGGTAGTCATGACTTTTTTATTGTACCAAATGCTCTCTATTTTCCCGTTTGGGTTTCCTCTGCCAGTTTCGTCCATCTTTGGCATTTGAAGAATCAAATAATCTCTATTTGCTCTCCTTGTTCTTAACTCCCTTCTCCAACTAGATTAGAACATCTATCTTGCTGCCTCCATGTCATGGCCTTTCTTCATAGTGACCTCCATCAAAGAACGCATCCTAAGATATAAACAAATTTCTCCTCTCAGCACCATACAACCGTCTGCTTTCAGATTGTCACAATATCCCACTAGGTAGAACAGTTCTCCCCACTTATCAAATTTCCTTCATTATGCTTAGGTACATGAGCATAGCCCCAACAATCGAACTCCTTAGGTGACTCACTTCGAGCATTCTCTTAGAGACTAGGCCACTTTGGGAGTTACTCTATGTAGAACCTCAGACAAAAACCAGTAGATAAACCGGGGATAAATGTAACATTTGCAGCTTTAATCCATAGATGCATGGGTGTATGTGGGATTAATCATCCTGTTGTGGTACAGAACTCATTGAGCATGATGGATGTAAATTCTCCTCCGTGAAAAACAAGAGTGATCTCTATGAATAAAGCATGTATATGGCTAAGATGGATTTAATAGAAATGAGCTAAATTTTTAATTATTAACTGAAAAAGTCTTTATGTAAATCTGAATGTTTTGTCCTTTTTGCATTACAAGATGAGTATAAATAAAGGAGAAACTCCAAAGATACAAAGTGAGGCTTTATATTTATTCTTTTATAATCAATGGTGTATTTCTTTTAAAAAGAAACTCTTATGAAATATAGCAATGCTAACCTATCAAGAGAGACTAGTTCTTAATTTAATATCCTCATGAGTGAATTCTCTTGAACTATTTCTCAAGAATCCATGATAGCACAAGATGATCTTTAGCAAAACAAGGATCAATACTAGGTGAGCAAATCTTTATGGGGATACCCCATGGTATATATATATATATATATATATGATGGATGCAAAGGAATCAATATGAGCACGCTTTATCATACCCATGTGGTATATATATATATATATATATATATATGATGGATGCAAAGGAATCAATATGAGCATGCTTTATCATACCATGGGGTATCTCCATGAAGATTTGCTCACATAGTATTGATCCTTGTTTTGCTAAAGATCATCTTGCGCTATCATGGATTCTTGAGAAATAGTTCAAGAGAATTCACTCATGTGGATATTAAATTAACAATTAGTCTCTCTTGATAAGTTAGCATTGCTATCTTTCATAAGAGTTTCTTTTTAAAAGAAATACACCATTGATTATAAAAGAATAAATATAAAGCCTCACTTTGTATCTTTGGAGTATCTCCTTTATTTATATTCATCTTGTAATGCAAAAAGGACAAAACATTCAAATTTATGTAAAGACTTAAATTATATATATATATATATATATATATATACCATTATGAAAATATCAATCATCCTCGATCAAGACAAGAATACAAATAACTATGTTTGAAACTATATGCATGTGATTGTGTTCCTCCATTAATTTGCTCTGCATGCAAAGTCTTTTGAATAAGCTTTAATGAATCAAACATTATCATCATATGAACCAATCCTCTAGGAGATACTCTAAGATATAAAGATTAATACTCTTTTGAAATAGTAATAAATGCAAATCAAAAATATTTTAATTAATTAAAATCTCAATTAATATTCTTATGATTGCTCCCCCCCCCTCCCCCCCCCTCTCTCTCTCTCTCTCTCTCTCTCTCTCTCTCTCTCTCTCTCTCTCACTCTCTCTCTCTCTCTCTCACACACACACACACATCTCGGGGGGATCACTCATCATATGTATGTGGGTCCAATAGAAGGGCATTTTAAATAGCATAAGCCCACAAAATTTTACCCAAATATAGTTATAGAAAATATTTTTAAGTTGGGATATTGAAAACAATTATAAGTTATATAAAAGTGTTAAAGCTTATGATTTAGAAATAAGGGCCTTTAATAATACCTCTTGAATGCCCATAATATATAGGATTTTCAAATTATATTGACCCACTCTGCTTCCCTTCTTTTGTCATGCATCAAGTATTAATATGAACAAACTTTGTAGAAGAGACTTCAAGTTACAAATTGGGACTTCATTTCAATTTTTTATTACTAATCCTAAAAGACAAAATAATATGTACTCATGAAATTTAGCATAACATAAGCTTGATTTAAAAGATCAAATAACTAGGCTCTTAAACCGTAGTTGCTAGCTTGTCAACTTATCAAGAATCTTTAGGTTTAAATAATTCACTATATGGATTTAAAGAAACTTTTCTAACTCTCATAAAATTTCAGCAACTATAAAATTAATTTTAAAGTGTGAAATAGTCTCTTTAATATAGGGCATATTTTATTTCCTTCTCAATTATTCGTATAATACTTTTGAGCTTGTGAATTTTTTTTCAACATTATAATGTTTTTGTTTGAACTTGACAAGTCCTTTTCATTATACAATTTTTTGTCAAACTTTAGAATAGTGGTCCCATTTTCATCTACAAACTATCTTTACAAGCTTAGTTATACTTTATGGTTTCAACCCTAGTTCCATAGGATGTACTACACACACACACACACACACACATCCCCAAGGATGATTTCACCCATAGCTAGAGACCCTATCTTGAGTGAGGGTGTTGGAGCTACATATAGCTCATCTTACCTTAGTATAATATATACCTATGCACTATCAATTATTTGGAGCCCAACCCTCAGCCATGATTTCTTCAAGCCTTGCTTTTGGCTTACATATCCCTTTGAAGTTTTCATAACTTGATAAGAGTTTAGCAAGCAACGTGGCACGTGGCATGTTCACTAACTTGTCCAAGGCTTACCAAGTTGGCACATGGTTAACCCATCCAAGGGTTACCAAGGTTTAGGGGGGGTGTGTGTGTGTGTGTGTGTGTGTGTATTTTAAAAAGTAAAACCTTTTAACAACACGGCACACAAATCTCAAATAGGGGTGGATAAAAAAAGGTTTTATTATATGGGTGTATATAAATAAAAGTTGGCACAAAAGGGTTGAATCCGTTAGATAGTCCAAGATCCAAGGTCAGGGTCCACTTACCTGTCACCACCCAAACAAACCTAGGTGTTGAAACATCATAGATTTGTAAGGGAAGGCAAGTAATGCATGTGCACCCCAGCTTGCTATCGCTTATACCAAAGTGTAAGCTTTAATTTAAATAAAGCATTTCTGTGAATAAATAAATTGAGAAGCAACTATTCATGGAAAAAATATTTGAATAAAAATTATTTATTTATTTATTTATTTATTTATTTTTATTTTTATACACACACACACACACACACACACACACACACACACACATATGTGTGTGTGTGTGTATGTATATATATATATATACATATATATATATATATATATATATATATATATATGTATATATGTATATATATATATATATATATGTATATATGTATATATATATATGTATATATGTATATATATATATGTATATATGTATATATATATATATATGTATATATATATATATATGTATGTATATATATATACATATATATCAATTACACTAAAAAATATTTTCATATAAATATATATATCATCTATGATATAACATATATCTATTAACCAATAAAAATTCAGACTAAAATGTCTTTAAATCAGAAATAATAAAACTACACATTGCAAATTACAATATTTCATAAGCTAAACCCACATGTGGCTAAATGAAAAAAATTAAAGGCATGTAAAAGGGGGAAAAAAACTTTTAAAACAAATAAAAAGGAAAAGATTTAATGGCTCAATCAAGGAAAAACGAAACGAAATTTACTTAAATTATAGCAAAATTTAAGGAGCCTAAAGTCAAGATAAAAGATACTATGATGCAAAAAGGGGGGGACACCTACCGAGCACCTATCTATATACATAAATAAGGAAAGCTTAAAGGACAAATCATAAAGACTCGAAGAAATAAGTTCAATAAAATGAAAAAATGAATTTAAATTTGTGGATAAAAGCAATTGAATCTCTTTTGTGTGTGTGTGTGTGTGTGTGTGTTGGTAAACTGAAAGGAAAGAGTAGCGTGGACACAAATTTAGAATACTTGCATTATGGAATGAAGAAGAGTGAGGTCCTTATGTAGGCACCTCTTACATGCTCACTAACATCACTGATGACTTCAGAGCTCCACAATCATCTACTCAATCTGCTCCTAGATTCTCTCAATCATCCTATGTGGCTTTCCACCACCTAACTATGCCTCTAGCACTCACACATAGAAACCAAGGTGTGCCTGAGGCATACACCTTGAGATATCCCATCAAACCCCCCCTCAAGGGAATGCCTCAGGCTATGTCAAGGATACATCTAGTCTCATAGTTTCTCATGCCATCTTATGGTGGTCAAGGATAAATCTATGGCTAGGATCTCATGCTAGCAAGGGTTCCCATGGGTGTAAGGTAAACAAAAGGGATACAAAAAGACCTTCCAATGGTTATCCCCCTGCATGTACATGCACACAATGTCTATAGGAGGTACCATGGAGCAAAACATACACATGGCCTACATCATAAGGTGACCAGAGGTGTTTACAAAACACACAAAGCACAATAGTTTATTTCATTTATTTTGGAGGACTATCCAGGCTGAGTACGTTGACATAAAAAGAGAGATCTGGAGCATACATAGAGATGATTTAAAATGCATAATCTTCAAAGGATGCCTCATCTTGTGGAGGCACATCAACTGAAAGTAAATTTGCATTTTCTGTCTTTGCTTTGGCTCTGCAAAACTTCTCATGATGGTTGTTTTTGCCACAACGTTTGCATGGATTGATTTTGAAGCAGTCCTTTGAAAGGTCATTTGTCTTTCCACAGTGATTGCAAGGTGTAAACTTGCCCTTCTAGATTTTTATAGCATAAACAGTGTCATTGCCTTTCTTGAGCTCCATGTGCCTTTCTTCTTCTCGGAGAGCAGAGATAATACCTTCAAGATTAGGATTAGGAAGATTTTTCAAAGTGGTAACTATATGATCATAATCTTCAGACGTACTCTTAAGTAACACTACCATAGCATCATCTGTAGTGATAGGAGAGTTAATAGAAGCAAATTGAGTCATAAGACTCCGCATGTAATTGACATGTGCTGCCAAAGGAGTGCTACTAACCATCTTCAATTCAAAGAAAGAGATTTTAAGTGAATTTCGAGATGTGAGAGCTAGCACCAAAAATCATGTCAAGCTTCTGCCAAGCTTCTGAAGGAGACTCTAAGTTAGAGATATGATGAATATAATCATCTCCTAAAGCAAGAGCAATGATACCATATGCTTTCTCCTCTCTAGCAGGATCCCTTGCCGGGCGTGTCGGAGTTGAGGATTCTCCAGCATTGGAGGCTATAGAAGAAGCGGTTGAAGTCAGTTTGACAAGTCCCCAGAGGTTTTCCCTCATCAATGCAAGTTTCACCTTCATCTGTCATGTGTGGAAGCGCTTTCCATTGAACTTATCTATATTCAATATGGTAGCCATGAGAGGGTCTAACCTAGATATTGGGCAATGTATTTCTCTCTTACAAGGCTAGAATAATAACTGAAAGGCTTCCAAATATAAGCATTTAATGAAGCAAAGACTAGTGACCAAAATTCAATCAATGATGCTTTTTCTTACATGCTTCATAGAGGTGGCTAAAATGAAAACTTTCCAATCAAAACCAGGTATAGCAACTCAAAGCAAAACTGAAGCCACACTTGTACTGATGTTATTGAAAGTTTCAAAAAACCAGAAATGCTATTATTAGCATCTTATGTAGCATCATCTTCAAAAACTTGTCAAAACTGTCAAAATCAAAAGATTGAACTTGGAGGGCTTGTATCTCACTCTTCAGAGCAAAGGAAAAGGGGGTTTTTGAGGCCAAAGAGAGCTTATATACCACAGAAGGTCCATTGAGGAGAAAAGGCACAAAAACATGTCAGGGTGCCATAGCTAGTCTCTCTAATTTTGACTGGTTTTTCTCTGTTTTCAGCTTGAATATGGAACCATTGCTGCTCAGATTTTAGCACAGGATAGCTCTAGGTATGGACTAGCTCCCTCTGAAAGGAATTAGAGAAGCATGGAGCATGCTGAGAGAAAACGCAGGAACAAAGGTCAACGAACTACATGTAATGGCGACGAAACGAGCATGTGTTTCTTCAATTCCTTTCAGCCAAGGGTTCGCCCCTTCAAGGTGGATCTCTAGCAGGAAGGGCATGGAGAATGATAGAGAACCGGAGGAGAACAAGCTTAATCAAATTTTGGGAAGAAGAGGAAGAGGTGGTCAAGAAGAAGATGGAGAAGAAGATGATGATGTGGCAGAAATGGATCAAGGGGGATCAAATGGCTCTGATACCATGTTGGTATACTGAAAGGAAAGAGTAGAGTGGACACAAATTCAGAATACTTGCATTATGGAATGAAGAAGAGTGAGGTCCCTTTGTAGGCACCTCTTACATGCTCACTAACATCACTGATGACTTCAGAGCTCCACAATCATCTCCTCAATCTGCTCCTAGATTCTCTCAATCATCCTATGTCGCTTTCCACCACCTAACTGTGCCTCTAGCACTCACACATTGAAACTAAGGTGTGCCTGAGGCATACACCTTGAGATATCCCATCAGTGTGTGTTGTTACCGCCTAATAAAATTTCCATTGTAAATGTAATAAAGTAGAAGTGAATATATGTGTTTGGCATTAGTAGAAAATAATATGGAGTGGCAAGGGCCCAAGGTTGAGGTGGCAGGGCATGTCCATGTGCCACCCTTCCAAGTAAGAGAACCCATAGGTGTGTTGTGCATAGTCCATGGAACAAATAATATAGTATGGTGAAATGGCATGGAATCTCCATGTGCCACCCCTCCGCCTAGGCGGTCCCATGAAACATTAAGTGATATATGGCCAAGGCCAAGGGAACATATTGTATTTAATTGGTAGAGGTGGAAGGGCATCTTAGACTTTCTCATCTATGTGGGCTAGACCCATGTGGAATAGTCCAAGGTAATTTTCATAAAGAAAAAGTAGGTTGAGGTGGCAAGAGTCATTTGTGCCAACCTACCCATGTGTGTATTTAAATAAGAGGGAAAAATCAAGTGCAAAGATGTGGGGCTTGTAGTATGTGGAAAATGCATCCCTCAATTTGTCGATTGCAAATTGAGGGTGTGCCACCTTCCACCCACATGGAAGATGCCCTCTCCACACCATGCATGTGGGAGGATGCATTTATGGGAGAGAGCCCCCTCTTCTTTGTTATAAAAGGAAGGCTATTCCTTTGATGTGACACACTCATTCTAGGTTTAGCCTTCCCCTTTGCGATGGAGGCAGTCAATAGAGCGAGCGAGAAAAAGCGAGCGAGCCCAAAAAAGCGAGCGACAATTAGTTGAAGTGGTTGGAAAATCAAGCAAGCAAAGAAAGAATCTAAGTTTTTTATAAAATAATTGCTTGAAGTACAAAGTATTCAAAAAGGTGGTTATGTGCCACAAAATTTATATTCTGATGCACACAAGTTTTTTAGATGGTGCAAAAAGGCATGATATTCATCTAAATCATGCCTTGTCATTTGTAGTCTTCAATGAAAAGAAGATGCATAAGACACCCATGAGGGATGTGGAAATGAGGAGAATCACTTTCCAGGATGTAAATCCACCTGCATATGTTGATAGACAGCAAGCTGTCCATGCACCAAATGTGCACGAAATGGTACCACCAAGTACTCCCATAGGTATACAATCAAAGGTAGATGATGGATCATCTATTCATGGAAATGATGAGCCAAATGTGGTTGATATGCAAGTGGGACAGCAAGGTGAAATTCCCTTGAGAAGATCATCTAGAGTGTTTAGACCGCCTGATAGGTTTGTTCCAGGGGTAGACTATATGATGCTTACTAATTGCGGGGAGCCTCCTTACTACAGAGAGGCTATGATGCGCGAGGATCAACTCAAGTGGGAGTATGCTATGCAATGAGAGATGAGTTCACTTATGAAGAATAAGACTTGGGACTTGGTTTCTTTGCCACATGGAAAGAAAGCATTGCCATGTAAATGGGTCTACAAAATGAAGGTCACAGGTGATGATGTGCCTAGGTACAAGGCCCCCGTTTGGTCACTAAAGGGTTCAAGCAAGAGAAGGGTGTGGACTTTGATGAGATATTCTCTCCGGTTGTGAAGATGACCACACTTAGATGCATGCTTGGATTAGTGGCATCAGAGGATATGGAGCTTATGCAGATGGATGTCAAGACAGCTTTCTTGCATGGGGATTTGCATGAGGAAATTTACATGGTGCAGCCGGAAGGCTTTGAAGAAAAGGACAAAGAGCATTTAGTTTGCAAGCTAAAGAACAGTCTCTATCGTCTTAAGCAAGCACCTAGAGAATGGTATCAGAAGTTTGACGCTTTCATTCGGTCCCAGGGTTTTAGAAGGAGTGAAATTGATCACTGCCTCTACACTAAAAGGGCTAAGGATAATAGCATGTTTATCTCGGGACTATATGTGGATGATATGCTATTGGCTAGCAAGAATACTTATGAGCTAGATGCATTAAAGGCCAAGTTGCATGAGGCCTTTGATATGAAGGATTTGGGGCTTGCAGGTCATATTCTTGGTATGCACATCAAGCATGATCGGAGTAGGAAACTCCTTTGGCTTTCACAAAAAGAGTATGTCACAAAAGTATTGCAGCGTTACAATATGGAGGGGGGGAAGGCAATGAGTACTCCATTGCCTCCATATGTGAAACTGAGTCATACAAATAGTCCCAAATCAGATGAGGAAAGGCCATGATGGCCAAGGTTCCTTATGCATCAGCAATTAGGAGTCTTATGTATGCTATGATAGCTACTAGACCAGACATTGCATTTGCAGTGGGAGTTGTTAGCCGTTATATGGCTAATCAAGGAAAGAGGCATTGGGAGGCACTTAAGTGCATCATGAGGTACATGAAGGATACCAAGGAGATGTGCATCTGCTTTGGTAGCATGTATTGATGGTCATTGGATAGTATGCTCACGGTTGTTCTCCCTTAAAGGCACATTATCCTTTAAGTGGGAGGTTGTGGGGGTTAAAGTCACTGTGCCTTTACCCCCGGTTATGTACAATACTCAAACACATACATAAACGAATTAAAAAGAATATTAGGGTGTTCTGAACCCACCAAACTTGTGTGGCTCTCTGTTTCTCTCTCTCCCTTTTCTGTTCTTGCTTCCGTTGAGAGCACTCTCACCTCCCTCGTCTCTACCATCTCCTTCCCCTGCCTTTTGGAGCATTCGCCATTTGTCAGTGCGGTATGGTGGCTGTGAGCCTGGAACCAGTGGCCCAGATGGACCCCCCACTCCATCAGCCTACCACATAACATTGACAGAGCATCAAGTCTCCTTGGTGAAGTAGGCTACCACAGACTTCTCCCAGATGTCCGTTTATGGGAGAGTCATTGGCTATGCCCCTTCACAAGTAGACATCAGGGACTGGTTGGAGTCCACCCTCTACCTTGAGGACAGCCACATTGAGGAGGTCACACTCATGGGATGTGGTATCTTCTGGCTCAAGCTCTCCTCATCACAGGCTACAAGAAATATGGTCAGATGGTCCCCTACTTCTATGGGTGGGAAGATCATCCTTATGGTCCCATGGTATAGGGGTTTCAGTGTAGCGGACTTCGATGCCCACTTCCGCATTCCTCGCCATCCAGTTACCCTCCTTTTCCCAGGCCTTGCAATCGAGCTTCACCCGCCATCAAGGACCTAAGGGCGTACTTTGGCTAGCTCATGCAGGATACCTTCGTTGATGCAGTGGCAGCCCAAGGGGTGCCACGTGTCAAAGTGACAATCCTATATCTGCAAAGTATCCCCTCGGAGTTCGAGATTGGTACAAACACAGGTGTGGTGACACAGCGCATTATGGTCACTAGTCGCCCAAATCGGTGTCCGAGATGCCACGGCTTCAGGCACCAGGCGCACTCCTACCCATGCTTCATGAGGACAGAACCTCGGATGGCCCCCATCCAGGCAACTCAAGATCCCCCCCCGCTAGGCATCGACACCCCCTCCCGAAGGGGAAGGTTGGACTAAGGTCAAAAGAAAATGGAAAGGAAACAAAACAGGACCAAAAAAGCCTTCCCATCTATAGTAAGAGACCCCTGTGGTCACCAATTAGTAGCAGCCCGACAAGGGGAAGGAGAAAGGGAAGGAGAAGATCAGCCAGCCTCCCCCTCGTCCTTCACCCCACCCCCTCCTCCCCCCTCCTCCTCGGTCCCCCTACCTCCCCCCCTCTAGGATCCCCCCTAGCACCTTTGGTTTTAGCCCCCCTCTCTCCCTCAAGCATGATCCCGAGGGAACCCCCCCTTCCGCCGGCACCGCCTGAGGCCCCAAAACCACCACAAACCTCCTCCGTGCCTATCCCTCTTGGCCCGATGGAGGGGAGACGCCCTTCCTCGTAGATGGCCAACACCACTCCAGCTTGTTCGATAGCCAGCACCCCTCTTTTTGGTTCAGACTCCTCATCCTCATCCCCACACCCAAGGGCAGCTCCTAGAGCTCTACCTTTGGAGTTTTACCGAGCAGGACCTTGGGATTATTTGGATGCAGTGGGTATTGGCTCCTTCCGTGCATGCCTAGACATCAGCATCTTCTTCCTCCGAGAGGGGGCGGAGGGTAAGGTGTCCGTCCTTGCCCCCCATGATGGTCCTAGCTATTCCTTCACTATCACCAATGACGGGAATGAGCAATGGACGAATGAAAATGTTTGGGAGATGATTTGAGATCAGTCCTAGGAGCGATCGGTAGTAGAGCAGCAAAGCTTCTTTAGCAACAGTGGAAGGAGGGTGACGTTCGTCTGAGATGGCACCACAGCACCAAACGATTTTGCCTTTGGTCATCATTCGACCACCTCTAGAGTGGTGGATCTATGCAGAAGGGCTCTGCCCACGGAGGACCTCAGAGGTAGTGGGCTTCTACAATATTTCCCTGGTGTAGGCTTCGAGTTGGTTAGAGAGAGCTTACCACCATGGGACGAAGGGCCTCTCCCCTCTATTGAAGGTTTTCGAGGATGGGTCCGATGATCTGGCCTCTCCTTCGAAACCCTCACAGAAGCGCCTTCGTCT
This sequence comes from Dipteris shenzhenensis, assembly GCF_047967505.1. Classification (NCBI taxonomy): domain Eukaryota; kingdom Viridiplantae; phylum Streptophyta; class Polypodiopsida; order Gleicheniales; family Dipteridaceae; genus Dipteris; species Dipteris shenzhenensis. The sequence goes on along the minus strand of NC_141607.1, from coordinate 48,588,563 downwards.
GCACACTGGACATCCTCCTACCACCTCGACATCGATCGCAAGCAGACAGCTATTTGTGGCCCATCTCCCCTCTTCATGAGTATACACATTATCTCTTGGAACATCAATAGGTTCCACTCATCAAGAACCCACGGCCCCAGGAAGATGGTGCTTAGAAAGGAGCTCCAGCTAGCCTTGGTGGGAAGGGTAGATGTGCTCCTATTGCAGGAACACAAGCTTTCAGCTTCTCATACTAGTAAGTGTGGGAAGGTCCTCACAAGACGCTCCCACACTATACCCCAATCGACCTCAGATGGAGAGCCGCTTTCTGGAGCTCTTTGACAGACTTATTGCCAGAGATGGATTCTTGGATTGTAGGAGGGGACTTCAATAACCTTAAGACTTTAGAGGATCAGCAGGGACAGGGCCCAGAGTTCCTCGGTATAGCTCAGGTGGAGCAGGTAGATTGGGACTCCTTCTTGTTCATTGTGGGAGTTCAGGATAGCTGGAGGGAGCCTTCCTTTTGCAGATGGATAGGGAGTCTAGACTTCTCTTAGGGTTACAGGAGGGAGGGAGGCAGACTTCTAGAGCGGTTGGACCGGTTCTATGCCAGCGACTAGGTGCTAGGCAGAGGTGGAGAGTCAGGAGTGGTTCCAGGGATGACCCTCTCTTACCATGCCCCAATCATCCTAGTCTTGGACTCAGCCTCTCACTCCTTACCTCCACGCTTGAGCCAGATCCCAGACTCCATCTACTCCAGAGCAGCGGTTCGCAGCAGGATAGTGGACCTGTGGGAGCAGGATTGGGACCCCATGGGGGATATGGTAGCTCAGGTAGCTCTTAAGTCAAACAGTAGTGGTGGGTGAAGAAGAGGGGTCTCAGACAAGATATTGCCTCGATACAGCACATGCAGCAGTCTTCTCCAGGCTCTGAGGAGCTCAGACGACAGGAGGTTAGAGCTCGAGCCATGCTAGAGTAGATCACCTAGCGATGCTCAGAGTTCTCGTTTCATGCTTCCAAGTCCTTTTGGGCTAGGAAAGGTGACAAGATGTGCAGAGAGTTCTTTAGGACTCATGGCCAGAGGTCAGCAGGGGAACAGCTCTAATCTCTTAGAGCACAGGATGGTAGTGTCAGGACAGATCCAGACGAGGTTCGGGACTTGGCAATAGATTTCTACAGATTCTTGTTCCAGTAGGAGCCCCTAGACCCTCGTGTCCGCCGTTGCAGGGAGGAGGTGTGGAGGTATACACCGTCGCTCGTGCAGCCTAGCATGAGTGAAACCCTTCTCGCCCCTTTCACTGTGGCATAGATGCAGGATGCGGTGAGCGCTATTGATGGGTAGGAATGCCCAGGTGAGGATGGGCTCTCTAGAGCCTTCTTCACCACCTTCTGGGAGTAGGTCCACCAGCCCTTGCTCGTAGCCTTCCAGCATATCTTCTCTAGTGCACAGATGCCAAAGAGCCTTGCGACATGCTTGATTTGCCTCATCCCCAAAGGGGGGGACCATTAGGAGATCAACAATGGTGCCCTATCACCCTCCTCCCGACTACCTACGAAATCCTCGCCAAGATGATCAGTAGCCGCCCCCTGCTACATGACTTGATCCATGACACCTAGACTAGTTTTGTCCAAGATCGCAGCAATTTGGATAACATTTTCACATTCTTAGAGGCGACGGAGTGGGCCCAGCACAGTGGCCAGCACCTTGCCATACTCATTCTTAACTTTGAGAAGGCGTACGACAGGGTAGACTGGTCCTTCTTGGAAGGTACACTCTCTCGGTTCGGTTTTCTGGACAAGTGGATCAGAGCTATTGCTAGTCTCTACAGGTCGGCCTCTAGTTGGTGGGTTATCATCAGCGGTAGGATGGGGGAGAGATTCACCCTCCAGTGCTCGGTGCATCAAGGCTGCTTGCTTGTGCCCTACCTCTTCCTATTTTTTGCGGAGGCCATGACTCACTTCCTACGAGCCCATACCACTGGTCTTCGAGGGATGCGCCTCCCTATTCGGGATGATGCAGAACTTCTGGACTCCGAGTATGCAGATGACATGGCCCTGTATGTGCAGGATGATATCGAGTCACTGGAGCAAGTGAGAATATCTTTAGAGGTTTTTTGCCTAGCCGCCGGGGCAAAAATCAACTGGCATAAGTCAGTTGGTTTTCTTACGGATCCGGGAGCCAGCTCATAGTGGGGTATTTTCCTGGGGTTTCACTGGATCCCTAGAGGACAGACGCCACATTACTTGGGATTCTAGGTAGGTATGGATATCACGCCGGCTCAGCAGTTCTTACCGGTCCTAGTCTCCATATACGATAGAAGCTAGCCTTCTAGAGCATGGCTCGACTATCTTTGATAGGTAGGGCCCTTGTGGTCAACCAGGTCCTTCTTACCACCACTTGGTACGTGGCATCTTACTGGTGTTTCTCGAGATCGTGTAGCCCAGCTGAGGAGACTGGTGCCAAACTTTCTTTGGCCTGGCTCAGATGGTTCTGGCACCACCAGAGCCCAGGTCACCTGGCAGACGGTCATTCTCCCCCAGATAGAGGGCGGTCTTGGCATCATAGATTCAGAACTGTAGAGTGAGGCATTACTTGGCAGGTTAGTCATCTGAGGTCTGACCCCAGGAGGGCAGATGTGGAAGCTCTTGCTTTAGCATGGTCTCAGTGCGTGTATCCCCCTGAGAGGGGTGATTGGCAACCATCTATCTGGTGGATTTTCTCTTCTACCCCACTGACTCAGCCCTGTTCCCCTTCCTTCGTAGCCTCGTCTTGGTCTAGAGGAAGTTTTGGCACAGCCTCTCTCAGGTTCCCCCTAGCTACTGAGAGGAGATAGATAGATAGCCCCTGATCTGGAGCACCCAAGTGACAGATGATACAGGTCGCCAGCTTGGAGAGAGATCCCATATCCCATGGGCGCTCTGGGCATGTGGGCCTACATGCTCGCTCCGAGTTGGAGGGACGTCTATAGCCAGTTGAGCCCAGGCGAGCTGGCAATAGCAGTAGGTATGGCACGTGGGATCCAAGCTCAGTGAGCAGAGTTCGATGCTGCCATTCCTATAGGTTGGGGGATTCCCATGATCATCAGGCAGCCCCTCCCGGGAGATGAGAGGTGGCTAGGGCAGTTCACACCCCGTGGCATTCCTTTGGTGGTTGTAGGCCTTTTCTCGGACTCCTCGATTCACTTCTTCTCCATCGCCGATGATAGCCATCTCCAGAGCAAAGAGGCCGTGATCGACCCCCAGCTTCCCTGGCAGCGCCTTCGCATCATAGGGCTGCAAGGGAAAAAGTGGCATATAGACCCCTTGATTATGTAGGACCAAGACTAGAGACTCTGGATTTGGGAGGGCCGCTCATTGATAGAGGTGGAGTGGGACCCAGGGGAGTGGCGTTGGCCACCACTGGAGACCTCAAAGAACCCTACCCCCTTCTTCTCATACAGTGCGTGTATTGGTAGGCGTGCTCTTGGGGCTCTCCAGCATAGGCTATCCACACAGGCACATAGTTGGTATGCCCAAGGGATATCTTCGCACATTTTGGAAGACTCTTTGGGCAAGCTGGCAGCCGAGGAAGATCTCTTACTTTCTTTGGATGGTGGCCCAAAGGGGCTACTAGTTGGTAGCTGGTTGAGGCAGATGGGGCAGGAAGGGCACTGCCAGATGTGTTTTCGAGAGGAGTCCCTAAAGCACTACCTTTGGAGCTGCTCACATGCTCAAATAGTGTGGAAGGGAGTCATGGGGACCTTAACGAGGGCTGCACCTGAGCTAGGACCGGTCACTTGGGGAGCTGTTTGCTGGTGCAGCACTAAGATGGGACATCACTTGGCTTATGAGTTCTCTAGGCAGGATCCAATTTTCGTCATAACGTAGGCCTCCTAGGCATAAGTGGACAGCTTCCCTTGGCATCTAATAGAGATAGATGCAGGAGCGATGACTCGGCACCCAGTTTGGGAGATCATAGGGAGTATTGTAGGTTGGCATATCTGGACTTCCAGATGCGTGCAGACCTAAGGAGATCAGGCTTCTTTTGCTACCCAAACCCTAGCGGACATTTGGAGTGATCATCCACATGCTCAAGGGTCAGTGGGATCAGATTCAAGGGGAGTCCCGGGCAAGGAAGGAGAAGAGACAGCACTTCCTTCACGACTAGGACCATCGAGAGCTGTTCTTCCAACAATCTGCTCAAAGTCTTCACTGGCATTACTCCCCCCCACCATGGTTGTTTGTCCACACTCCAATGATTATGCCCTAAGAGGCTTGTAATTAGTATTTTGTTACCACAGGCTGTATCTGTTTTGTGATTGCACCTTGTGATTGCACCCCGCTGGCCTTTAGGCCCTCTTGTACTCTCATTTTCAAGCAATATAACTAGCACTACTTTTTGCGCAAAAAAAAAAAAGGTCCCCATCCAAAAACTCTATCTAGCTCAAATGAAACAGAGAGTCGTGAAGAAGTGATGCAAGACCCCTTGCATCCAAGGGCCTTGGAGGCTCCATTCACAAGTGTAGCCTCTCCCAACTTTGTTAGCACCTTTGGTTGCATATAGGCTTAGAGGTACGTTCTCTAACATGTTTGGCCACTTAGGATGAATAGAGTTGACAGACATGGAGAACCCCTTTGCCGGCATGTTCACACAAAGGGAAGGCTAGTAGTAGGCAACAAGTCCCGAGCCCCAAACTGGGACAAAAACTACCTTCGCCGATCCAGGTCCCTCCACCTATGCCAGACATCCCCAATGGGAGAACATGGATGATGAAGATCCATGGATGAGGGAATTTTGCAGACAAGACCTGAGTTGAGGGGATACTAGGAACTTCCAAGGTGGAATGCCTTATGATCCCCTAACAACCCCAGCCCCACCAACCTTCATCAACTATGGGGCACCTCAGTTCCCACCTTACCACCTACTGCATGGAACCAACATTACCATGCCCTAGGATCCACCACCTTCGAGAGTCCATCCCTTCCCGTCTATACCAGTTGCACTAATGAATGCAGGCATGGGTACTTCCGTCCCAATGCCAACACCACCAACTACATGGACACCATCACCTAGGCCAGGTCTAAGGGCAGCCCTACAACCCATCAAGCCCACATCAACACCACCTCTGCTAGATGCTCAAACGGTGTTGACTCATGAGGCAATGCATATTTTGGTGAAGGCCCTAGGAAGGGGGCCTATAGGGATGGCAAATCCCTCGAGAAGCTGTCCCATAACCATTTCCAAGCTAATGACCAAGTTTCTAGGAGAAGGAGACCTGGTCTCCCATGTGGAAGGGTTCGAACAGATTTGTGAAGCCTTTGGTGTGCTAGGTTACCTCGAGATGGCCAGTGCATTCAGCCTTATCCTGGATGGCAAGGTAGGCCAATGGTATAGGGCTCTCACCCCAGAAGAAAAGATCAACTGGGAGACATTGAGAAATGCTTTTATTATGGGATTCGCCCCTAGCAGCCATAAATGAAGCCCAATCAACCAATTGTATGGGATAAAACAGAATGACAAGGAATCCTTGAGGGATTACATTGTGAGGATTAAGCACCTCAATGCTCATTGTGAGCCATATGAGTGGATGAGCGATGAATGACTGTTGCCTCACTTCCTTATTGGATTAGTAGACCCAAAGCTACATGACCACCTCATGGTGATGAACCCCACCTCCTTTGATCTATCCAGCAAGTTGGCCTTCTGTATATGTGACAACATGATGGACAAAGTGGATTCAGACAAGGCCTCGGCCCCCTCCAAAATAGCTCCATTGCTTAGGTCCTCGAGTATAGAGTCAAGCAAGAAGGAGGCTAACAAGCCTAAAAGCTTGGATGTGAATGAGCTGGCCTCCAATCTGTTTGATCAGCTAGGCCAGCAATGGAGGACAGGAACCTCCATGGAGGCACTGAGCAACCCCCACTTGTTTCCATGGAGAGACAATGTCTAGTGTGGGGTATGCAATTGCAACCACCCCTCCAATGAGTTCCCATGCCTAAGGGCAAGGCCGGCACTCTACTGTACACACTTCCATAGGTGGGGAAACCATGATATCTCCCAATGCCGATTTTTGAGGTCCCTTCCCCAATCCATGTATCAAATGTGACCCCCATCGTCCCTAACAGCCCCACCTAACACCCAGATCTCTCAAGGTGGTCCTATGGCTAGCTTTAGTCAGTATCGAGCTTAGCAAGCTCTACTACCACCACCCATACTAGGTCCAGAACCCTCACTACCTTGCATTGCCCCAATCAACAATTAGGTGTTGGTTGAAGAATTGCCCAACGACTGGGAGGAAACGGCGGATCATGATCATGGACCTCATGATTACTACCCCTATGAGGAGGGAAGTAGTACCCTAATCCACTACCTCCTGCCAAAGGATCAACAAGTCCCCATATTCCAGACTGCCCCCATAAATGCAAGAGCAAGAGATATAAACTCAATTGCTCGGAGACCCCCGCTGCAATGTTACACCTACTAGGTGCCCATAGAGCAAGTGAATGCCCCTATCGAGGCACTTTAAACCCTTCGATGTCCTATTTTAAATGCCAAGGCCCACACTTCTTGAAAGGACTGTCCATATAGGGATTGTACGCCCACCAGCCCAACCACAACCAATCCCACCCCTTTGTGTGCGGGATGTGGGACAGAGCATCTATTCTAGGACTATCCCACAAGGAGACCGACCACTCCACTCACCTAGCCAAAGAGCACCAACCTAAATTTGCTTAGCATTGAACAAGGCCATGTGGCCATAGTGCCACTACAAGTCATTATAAGGATGCAAGAAAAGGCACTAAGCAAGGCAATGACAAAGCTCAAAAAGAAGGGTAAGGTATCCCCGTTTCTCGGTCCCAAGATTTCCCCACAGCCTCTAACTCGATCTAAGAAGGCCATTCGAGTAGGGGATGATTCCGACTAGGTGCTCATCTAGGATGGTTCTGATGAGGAGACAACTACCCTTGCCACCTCCTCTGCTTCTAAAAAATCTTCCACCTAAGGTGACCCTGAGGTACCCCTTGATCCTAGAAGTGAACAAACCAGTGTAGGCCTAAGGGCCTAAGGCCTGGCACCCGCACCCACCTATAAGGAGACCTACCCTGACCCAATCTTAGAAAACCAATACATAAAGGATGCCTAGAACTTGGTACGAGATTGCCAAGATAAGTTTGAGCATCGACTAAAGGCCAGTAGGGGGTCATATATTATTCATCTAGCCCACCTGATGGGCCACTGAGGGGCAAAATCGCTCAAGGTGCCAAAAAGGTTGGAGGAATAGGAACATCTCAGCTTGGAGCAGTCCGAAGCTATGGATCTAATGCAGAAGATGTTCCAAGAAGACCCAGTGTTGCATAAACTCCAGGATGAAGGAGACCTGTATGGCTTCGATGACATGTTGTCCATGGAGGAAGAATCTTCACCAGAACCCTACAACAGTGCCGGGCTGGCTACCTTCCTATCGACAAAGGTGAAAATGTCGATCGCTTCTCTGCTAAGAGGAAATCCCATCCTATGGCATGATTTGCCCAATTGGATGAACAAACTGTTCCTACCTCCAACCCTTGCCAACCCTAAGCCTAACCAATCAACACTAGAAAAGGGGTAGAACCTACCCAAGATTCCCATCAACATGTTAGATCACTAGTGTTTTGAGGGTGATGACACAAACACCTCTATCCCCATAATCTACCAAAACTAAAAGGTGGAAGCCATCTTGGATGGGGGAGTAGGAGTGAGTGTCTGCACCAAGGAATGCTAGGAGAAATGGGAAAAACCCGCACTCGAGCAGACCCATCTGGTAGTAAAGCTAGCTGATGGAGGAACTGCTGAACCCCTAGGAGTGCTGACTGGCATAAACATTAAGGTGCTTGGATTCATGTACCCCATCAAGTTTGTGGTCATGGACTAGGTTATGAAGCTATCCTAGGCAAACCCTTCTTGCAAATGTTTGGACTCGTGCATGATTGGCACAATGATAATATCTACTTATAGCATGCGAAACAAATCATGAGAGTGGACTTACACACCTACAAGGCCCACCCATTGTCAAGACACCTTTTTGCCGTGGAGTCCGACACTACCATGCGAACCACCTCCATAAAACTATTCCACCCCTGTGACAAGGAAGAGGATGAGAAGGAGTCTAACAACTTTTGGTATGCACCTCTCTGCGAGCCATAATTCTCGCAGAATTGGATGCACATCTTAGCCAACATAGATGTCCTAGAAAGAGTAGGGTTTTAGATCACCACCCCATAGCTCAAGGGTCTGACCCTAGTGGTTCCCCTAAGGATGTTTAACATGCTCAAACCTTGAGAGGTAAGTAAGGGAACCATAAGGGTAAAATCAGATCTTCACTGGCTATCCTACATAGGCACCACAATTGCTCACCACGAGTTCTCCTCTAACTAGGGAAGCAGGGTAAGTAGGGTAACCACCCCCATCAGCACTATAAGTACAATGGAAGAGCCCTCTTCAGGTCCCAAATCCCCTATATCCAAAGGCAAGGCTAGGGCCAAAAAGTCCACTGCTCTAGCAAAAAAAGAAGATGGACCGCTGGCTTTGATGAAAGAAGTAAATCTAGCCCCGAAAGGGCAGGACCCACAACCCATATTTGTCATTGATGACCTCACCCCTAATGAGGAGAATTCCTGAATCACTCTCCTATGGGAATATAAGGATTTCATGGCCTAGAAATACATGGACATGAATGGGGCACCTGCTATAGTAGTGCAGCATACAATCCCCATGATGGATGTCAGGCTAGTACGGCAATGCCCCTACCCTATGAATCCTAAATATGCACTCATAGTGAGGGAAGAAATCTAGAAACTCATAGATGCACGATTCATCTATGAGATCGAGCATACAGACTCGGTATCACCCATTGTGATACTCTTGAAGAAAAATGGAAAAATTAGAGTATGAATGGATTTGAAGAAGGTTAATGCTGCCACCATGCAACATGACCACTATCCCTTGCCATTCACGGAACATGTTCCAAAAAGGGTAGCTGGAAAGGAAGCATATAGCTTCCTATATGGATTTTCAGGTTACAACCAAGTATCGATTGCCCCCCAAGATCAGCACAAGACTGCCTTTACAACAACCAAATGGGGTGTATATGCAGCCAAGGTGATGATATTCAGATTAACTAATGCCCTTCTACCTTCCAACGTATGATGATTATGGTATTCAAGGAATATCTAAGGGACTTTGTGGAAGTGTTCTTGGACAATATCTGCATGAACTCGAAATGGGATGACCACCTGAAGTATCTCAGGCTCATCCTCGAGAAGTGCTGCTTGTACCGCATATCCCTCAACCCCTTAAGTGCCAGTTTTGGGTCAAACATGGTGTCATCCTGGGCCACATAGTGTCCTGGAATGGAATCTCTATGGACCACAATAAAATTTAACTCATCTTGGAGTTACCGCCCTGCACCAATGCCAAGGGAGTCCAATGATTTACTAGCCATATGGGCTATTACCAGAGATTCATCTTGTTTTATGAGAACATAGCCCACAAACTACTACTATCGTTTGAGTGGACCGAAGAATGCCAAACATCCTTTGAAACCCTCAAACTAGCTCTAGCCACCGCACCAATGTTGAGTTCACCCAATTGGAATTTAGTATTCCACGTCCACATTGATGCCTCTAACTTTGCCATTGGATGTGTGTTATCCCAACCCGAGGAGCATAATTTGGATTACCTGATATACTTTGCGAGCCATCAACTAAATGAGGTCGAGGTTAACGACACCACCACTGAGAGAGAGGGTCTCGCCATGGTCTATGCAGTAAAGAAGTTCAGGCACTACTTGTTAGCTAATAAGTTTTTCTTCATGGACCATCAAGCATTGCTATACTTGGTCAACAAACCCTGCATGATGATGGGATGCATCACTAGGTGGATGTTGATCCTGCTAGAATTCGACTTCACAGTTGTGGTGCGCAAGGGCAAAACCCACATTGCAGCCGACCACCTATCAAGGATCCTGAATAGTGAGGCTCCAATGGGAGTAGAAGATGATCTCATCAATGCTTCCCTCTTCTTCCTCGGCATCATTCCTAAATGTGCTGCCAAAATCGGCCACTACTTGGCCAACAGACTACCCTTAGGCTAAGACCTCAAGAAGGATAGAGGTCATAAACTCATTAAGGACATAGTGCCATATTAGCTGCTAATAGCACGCCAACTATACTACATGGGCAAGGATGGCATACTACAAAGGTGCATGTACAAACATGAATACATTGAGGTGCTTGAAGAAGCCCACTCAGGAATTGCAGGAGGTCATTTTGCCACTGATGTTACAGCACGTAAAGTGCTGCAAGCTAGTCTCTGGTGGCCAACATTCTTCGAAGATGCAGCCAAATTCATCAAACAATGTGACCCCTACCACCGTATCCAAATCCCGCATAAGTCAGACATGATGCCCTTGATCGGAATCTTGGTTGACCAACCCTTTGAAAAATGGGGCATCGATTTCATTGGTCCCATAAGCCCAATAGTAGCTAAGGGGACCGGGGCACGATACATCATCTTGGCCACTGACTACTTCACTAAGTGGGTAGAAGGAAGAGCCACAGTAAAGGCTGATGCAAGATCCACTGCCAAATTCTTATATGGACAAGTCATTACGTGGTTTGGATGCCCGTTGGAGTTAGTCAGCAACCGAGGAACTCACTTCCTCAACGAAACCATAGCAATCCTGACGAATGAGTTGATGATCATTCATAGAAAGTTAATGCCATACTACCCTAGAGAAAATGGCTTGGCCGAGAGCTCCAACAAGACATGATGTAAGATCATCACATGTATGGTAGAAGCCAGTCATACCAACTAGGAGCATAAGCTTATAGCGGTGTTCTGGGCCTATAGGACCTCCTACAAAGTGGCAACACATTGTACCCCCTTCAAGTTAGCCTTTGGGGTAGAAGCAATAATGCCAATGGAGTATATAATGCCTAGCCTCCGTCTTGCCATAAAAGAAAGACTCACAAAAAATGCGCTAGCTGAACAGCTAGTCAACCTCGAAAAGTTAGAAGAGACAAGGTTGCATGCAGCCTACTCTCTCTGAGTAGAAAAGGCCCAATGTAAAAAGTGGTTCATCGACCGCAACCTCAAGAACAAGGACCTGGTGGAAGGAGACTTGGCACTCCTATACAGTGTCCGCAATACCAAATGCAAGCTCAAGTCCTTACCACATAGTTGAGATCACTCCTCTGGGATTGTGCCAAATAATCACCCTTGATGGAATAGAAATGGATGGCTACCTAAACGAGAGCAAACTAAAAAGATACTACGGACCACTCACTATCTCCACCCATCAAACCATGCATAGAGAAAAAGAACTCAAGGTAGAGATGGCCAAGATGAAGTGCCAGGCCATCAAGGAAGCCCGAATCCATAATGCTAAGATCTGACAGTGTAGACAAATGACCCTGCTTAAGGCAACGATTGAATAGATGCAACTAATAGATGAGCCAATAGTCAAGTTGCTTGTTCAGCTACAGGTTTTGCACATGTGCATCAAAGCACTCGTGGACCTAGGAGCGAGCCACAACTTCATCTCCCAAGAGGTATGGCAAAAGCTACAAGTACCCCTAACCCTCACCGTTGCCTCAATATGAGCTATAAATAGCCAACTTCTACAAACTTTGGGTTACGTAAATCTAAGTCTAATGGTTGTTTACCAAGCTGTGGATATATGCTTTTATGTTCTCCCTACAAAAGCCACCGAGGAACATATTATTCTAGGAAGAACTGGTGCTACGCTGTCAATTGTCAAATCGACTAGCATGCCCGAACTACTTTGCTTACCAATGGTGGCCAAATGGCGGTAGTCCTATTGTACAAACCAAGCCCCCCCTCTTTAGCTCTGACCTCGCTAGGTCCATGACAATGAAGCAACACAGCAAGGCCAACTGGAAGCCCTAGCCTCCACTAGCACCCCATTCAAGGACCAAGCTCGAAAAGAGAAGAAAGCTCGCCGCAGTGGTAAACCAATGCCATTGCCCATTCGACCGACGCCACCATCCTCTGCCCAAGAAATCCGAGAGCTACAGTACAAGAAGCTATCCCCTGTGCCCAACGTCACTTTGAATGGGACCGGCGCCTAAAGAACAATAAAGTAGTAATAGTAGCTCCAGTCACCCCAAGAAAGCTTCCTCCGAATCCCTCCACTACCCAAAGAAAGCCACACTGCCTGCTCACCTTATCCACTACCACACACTGCCAACAGTTCCATCAACCCCACCTGCTTGGGTGGCCAAGGCAAGAAATTTGCCTAGGTGTGGAAATCGATAGTGCAAACCCCGAAGGAATTGAAGACAGCACCATAAGAACCTGCCAAGATGAACCAAACATAATAGGCTAGCCTCAAGGTACAAAATATGCACAAGTGCCATGGGCAGTCCGAATTAACACAAGTATTTCCACAATCACTTGAGGAACCCCATAGGAGCCTAATTCCACCCCATAAAGAGTTACACAAGAACCTCCCCTTGGGGATGAACACTCGAAGGCAAGGGCGAACGTACCCCCTCCATTAGCACCGTCCTACTCACGAATGCAAGAGTCCCACGGGTAGGCTCATGAAATCTTGCTTCCCCCAAGAGGACAAACCCAACAGAACAACAATGAAGTCCGACATAAATGTGCCTCTAGCATCCAAGGTAAAGAACAAGGTGGACACATACTCTATATGGCTCCTTACTATGCTGTAGTACAGCATCCACCTCCACCGCATTCATCATAATCATCACGTCAAGGTCTAGGTGAGTCAATATGGTAGGCATCTCACTCGGCACACCTGCAACCCACTCGTCCCTACCAAACACACTGCACATGCATACATGGTCAACACTTGGTGATTAGAGTCCATTTTTGCATTTTTACAAGTGTTCATGATCTTGCACGATGACCTCACTATCATGTTTGCACCACACAAGTGCACTTCGTTCAGTCACCCCTTTTCCCCCCCACCCCACACACCACTCCTTTCTTCCCTTTCTCTCTTTTACACAATCACTACCCTGCCGATCGTCACCAAAAAGTATAGCACCGGCCGGCACCAAAAAAGTATGCCACCAACCATCGCGATCTCAGTATCCCGCCGGTCGACACCAAAGGCCACTGCCGCTTGTCGCCATCCCAAATCGCACTGCCCCGTTGTCATTTGAGTATCATGCCGCCACATCCCATCAGCCGTCGCCATCAAAATTCAACACCGACTGTTGCCATCAAAGTTCAACGCCAACCGTTGCCATAGAGTTTAGCACTGACCGTTGCTTGCCATACCAATATCCCATCGGTCGGGGGGATAGGAAATCTATATAAATAGGCCTATGCCAGGTCATAGCGCCATAGCTGTTGCTCCAGAACTCTTGCAAAATTTACCCAGAAATTTGACAGTTTCGTGCCCCCTTCCACTACAATCCAAACATCAAGTTTATGTCCTCCTGCTCTTCCTCATCCATCGATTCCCTTGTCACTCAACTTTCACTCCTGTTTCTGATGGATTCTGAACATGACTTCTTCAAGTTCGAAATGGACCTGGGACTCCACCCTCGCCCTAACCCAGAGGCCATTGGCCCATCGGATTCCCAAAGCACTCCTGCCACAATCCTCATGCTGATGGAAATATGCATGGAAGACTTATAGGATGAAGAAACTTCCACTAGGCATGCCACTCAAGAAGAGCCAGCCACAGCAGGCATGCCTTCCATGAGGACACAAAAGTGCACCTCGGTGCCAACTGTAGGCCACTCATGCTTTGCATACGAGGGTCATGACTACACCCTCCATTACCACATAGCAGTAGCATACACCGCTCTCCAAGACCCGACAATCGTGGAGGCACTCCACTTTGCAAGCTTGGGCAGAATAGCCACCCGTCTCCCATGCCACTTGGACATGACTCTGCTAGCAGAATTCCTCAAAACATACGACAGCAACATCAACATTGATGTCCTACGTGATGCAGCAGACATCCCCACCACTACTAGATCAATCAGGACACAATGTGGGCAGTGTTCAACCTAGCAGTGGTTGGGGAGAAATACTCCAAGTAGAAGAAGAAGCTCAATGCCATCAAGGCGGTCTGTCACTATGACTACCATAAGTGTAGGGGCCACATCCTGTTCACTGCCATTTACAAGCCTAAAGTAGAGCGACCAACAAGAGCCTTGCAATGGCTCACTCAAGTCAAGCACACGAACCATCATCAGTCCATTGTGCCTAATATTTTGCTAAGAATGGTGAACTTTCAAGAGACAAACTGGGCTAACTACTTTTGCAGCTAGATGCAAGATGATCTCGGCACCCACAGGGACATCATCAGCAATCCCATGTTGTACATGCCGGTCCTCTATTACTTGAGAAGTCAGCATCCGCCAATCGGCTTTGACCTCGCAGAGAAACCTGCCACCAGCTCAGTATAAGCCGAGCAAGAATAAATAGAGACAAGGCCCAAGAGAGCAAGGACAATGCTAAGTGTCACTCCGGTAACTCATGTGTGGCCGGAAGCAAGTCAACCACTCGACCAATATGAGGACCGCCAGTTGCACAAATTCATGTAACAACAACTACGCCTCCAGTGGGCAGGTCCTCAAGATAAGGGAAAATAGGTTCAAGGAGGGCCTATTCTCATGGAAGACCTCCAGGGCGATGACACAATCAAAATCGGTCTCCATACAGGAGCCGAAACTACGCCGACCACCCCTACTGCACCCTTCATCTGAGTCTCCACCACCCCTCAGGAGACAACATCCTTTGCCACCGACACTTCTTCCACTCCATGGGCAGGCCTAGCAGAGGCCATACAATTTTGTAGCATGCCACAGTATAGGGCAATGGGTGGCTATAGCCACATGATGGCAGAGTAGTTGTCATGCACAAACGTGATGGAGATGAACCTCTTTCAAGCCATGGCACAACTGCCCCAAGTCGCCCGCATGATCTTATAGAGGAGGTAGGAGCAATCCTCACAACTCTCCTCCAGTCTCATCCAAGCCCAACTCTCTACACATGAAAGATAGTCAACATTGGTCGCAGCTTAGGCAACAAGCCATGCTGCACTACATCAAGCCAAAGAATAGGGGGCCAAGGTGGAAGAGCTCGAGCTGCTTATGAAGGTCAAGGATGACCTCACCACCAGTGAACCCCTGGTCCAAATGCTCATGGACCAGGTGGACAAGGCAGAGTTAACCCTACACACAATGCTAGAGCAGCAGGCACAAGTAGAGCAGTAGTACGCCCACTCATAGGAGTCCCACGACCAACAGATATGCCAAGATCTCCGAGCACAAGAGCGAAACCTAACTGTCTCCCTCCAAGAAGAAATCAAAAGCCAACGTGCCACCGACCAATCTGAGGAGTCAGGGTTGGAAGACCGAGAGCAGTTGGAGTTTCGGATGTACCGGGAGGTGTCTGTACAATTAGCCACATACAAATTTGCACCACACACCATCGCCCAAACCCTTCAAATGCACTTTGATGCACTTCAAACACAAAATCTTATCTTCCACCTAGGCCTCACTCCTCCACTTCCTCCTAATGCCCTCCAAACTATTCTTCGCTATAATCCCGACCATTGCCACCCCATCTTAGCCATGTCATCTTTATCTCTTGACCTTCATCCCACTTCTCTGTCTCTTCTCCACCCCTCCGATCTCCAAACTCTATCTGCCCATCCCATTCTTCTTAATTTTCAAGCCTGGTGCTACATCATTTCACTGAGTCCCTTAATTATCCTATGGAGGATGAAGTGATGCAACTCGCAAAGCAGGAGGAACTCACGCCATGGGTCTGCACTCCCGAAAGTCTGCATGTAGACATAAATTGGATGCAGACCTACGACTGAGCCTTAGCAATCCAATCTCAAGGACACCTTGCGGCCTACCAGTCCACAACCTACCAACCCCTCAAAATAATAATCCTCTTTAATAAGGTGCTACAGGCTCTCCAAGACTCACTTGAGTCCTTGGTGAGCAATTTTGAAACAATTCACGTAGCCTACCCAGAGGAAATAACCAAGGGAGAGGGAGATAATGCAGTCACCCTCTTTAATACCACGCCCCCTATAGATATTGCGTTTCCACCTCCCCTAGATCTCACCCAACCGACCCAACAAGTTGCCCAACCTCCCCTCCCTCAAACAACACTGCCCAAGTACTCGTCTAATGCCTCTAACACCACCACTGCATAGCATGGACCCTCCTAGTCCATCTCCTCCAATGCTCTGATCGACCTTCCTACTGACAAAGCCTTCAACACGCTGCTCAAAGCAACAAATTTTATACAAAGCACTAACTGGCAACTCCTATAGGCACAATGGAGCTGAAGCCCATGCTAATTGCAGATGACGATGCTTTGCCATCCCCACCAATTTCTCTCTTAAAGATGTTCATTGGCGCTCGAACTTACAGTCCTTTTAGGAGCTACCAGATAGCGCCCTAATGCACCATTGGAAACACCAACTCGAGGGCTCACACCTCCTCCTCTACAAAATTCTTGAGGTGTGCCCCCTCACACAGTTCATAGCATAATCATTCGACGACTAGCATCGCGTGCATCCCAAGCGCACAAGAGGAGGATGCAACCTTGCCCCCAATGCCCCAGTCCCCATGACTGATGTAGATGCTAGTCTACAGCAACAAAATTGGTGGCTCCCCTTCTTAAAGCTAGAGATATTTTGGCGCTACTACCATAGTGCACCCATCGATCGTCAAGTCCACCCAATCTACATGCCCATGGAATGATGTTGGACTTGGGCCACCTTTCGAGTCCTCTAGCAATAGGACCCCAATGTGTTGTACGATTTTCCTAAGTACAACTTTCCCAAACAAATGGCATAGGAGGGTTTTTGCTTTCGCCTCCAGTCATTCAATAACACATACAGCTCAGTGCTAGATCTTGCCATTGTCGTCACCGTCCATTTCAACCACCTCATCCTCTTACTCCTCCGTGATCTTCCTGACCCACAGCCACCCCATCGATGACCGCTTCCACAATCTGAACAACCAGATTGTCTTCAACACCAACATTGCTCCAACTCACTTCCAGGTGCTCCACCTCTACCTCTGCGTTTGCAATCTCCACGAGCATCATCTTTGCACATATGAGGATATGCATGCCACACATTTTTGGAAGTACTGCACGTACCTCACTCACCTCATGTCAAGGCCACTAGACCACTACCCCATCCTGCAGTCAGTCCTCACCACCAACGTCCTCTAGTGCAGCTGACCTGAGGATGGATTAGCAATAGGAAAGGGGGGCATGTTAACATCCATAGAGTACAACTACTAAATGTAGGGTAATCAATGAGAGTAAAGATGACCAGACTGAATGATCTACTTCAACGGACAAGCTCAAGGGAGTTTGATACTCAAATACACCAAGGCCAGTGATTACAAGCAATGTGCACACGGAAGAAGTATAGCTCAAACTCAGGGAGTATGATCCCCAAATACCCAAAGTCCACTCCAAAGTCCAAGGATTCAAGGATTCCAAGCATAGGTTGTATGTTCTAGCTACCACCACCAGGAACACTTCAGGTCCACGTCCATGGAAGCACAAGGAGTGTGAGCGCCTTGCACTTTTCAGCTCCACATCCACGGAAGTAGCCCACCAATGAAAATAGCCATGAAAGAAGTACAGCTCAAACTCAAGGAGTTTGTTTCTGAAATATCCCGAGATAGGGTTAAATTGAGTGTCTCATAGAAGCTGATGAGCCTCGCCACTCCAGGTTTGAGCCTCATGCATCATGCATGACCACAAACAAGTTAAGGTGTGAGGGCACTTATGGAGTTTGAGCCCCAAATCACCTAATCCTAGGAGGCACGAGGCTAACACAAGCGCTATTTAGGGGCCGATTAGGAACACCTCCTAATGCCAAGCTTGTCCCAAGCACTTTAATATGGTTAACACAAGCACTATTTCTGTTAGTAGGGAGAGATGGTAAGAATAGGAGTATGCCTTGGCACCCTACAGGCCCAAGAGCCCTTGGTTGTAAAGAGAGAGAGAGTGCTAAAAAGGAAAAGGGTTGGCCCTCCCTTCAAAAGGTGACCTATATAAAAGACCAAATGGTTGACTTTGGTCTTCATTATTGTTTGCACCAAGTTGAATACAAGCTCCCTCTTCTCTTCCAAGAGAGTGTTTTGGGTGTTCTCTTGGTTACTTCATAGTGCCTTTGTGGTTGTCACTCTATCCCCCTTCACTCCCTTCTCCTCCTTCCTTTCCTCCTCCCTCCTCCCTCTCCCCTCCCCTCTTCCTCTTCCCTCTTCCTCGCGTGAAACCACATTGCAACAACATTCGAAGGCCGCTTACATGACACTTGCAGACAACTCGTGCTATGCATTGCTCCCACAAGGAGTAGCTAGGATTGGAGACTCCATCTGCATATCTTCAACAACCCGATGACATGTGAGTCACCATTGAGACTCACTACAACCAAGCATTGTTATACTTGGTCAACAAGCCATGCATGACTGGATGCATCACCAAGTGGATGCTAATCCTCCTGGAGTTCGACTTCACATTTGTTGTAAGTAAAGGGAAAACCCATGTCCTAGCTGACCTCCTGTCGAGAATCCCAAATCGTGAAGCCCTAATGGGAGTCAAAGATGACCTCCCTAATTCTTCTCTCTCTTCCTCAACATCACACCTAAATGGGCCACTGAGATCAATCATTACCCGGCCAACGGCCTACCTCTTGGCTAAGCCCTTAAGAAAGATATGTTGAGATATCAAGCTCTATCCCCGACATATCTCCTGGATGACTATCATTTATGTCACCGCCTATGTTAGTTGTACTCGTGGTGTAGTTAGACTACCACGTATGTTTTTGGTTTGGGTTCACATATGAACCACGTATTCTAGGTTTTGACATATAGGGTATTTCCCTCTTCTATTGTATAGTTGTTGTGTGCAAAAGTGAAGAAAGGCTTCACCCTCCAACCTTGTGTCCTCTCTCTTTTGTGTGTTGTGAAGAAAGCTGAACTTGAGTCTCCTATCTCTCTCCCTTATTCTTTACATGGTATCAGAGCCTTGTTCGTGGTAAGGAGCTCAAGAAAGCTAGCCAAGTTTGTGGTGTCCTGGTAAGAGGACCAGTGTAGCTTTCCTATTTCGAGTTTGGGAGCAAATCTCTGCAGGTAGCACAGCCAGAAGTGCAGGAGTGCACTGCTGCTTCAGATTGAGAGGCCCTTCGCGGTGCGGCGAGAGCGCAGTATATGCTGCGGGCAAGGGCAAAGCCCTTGGCGACTTTATTTTTCTGATTTGAGGCCGTTTCGGGGCCCGTTTTGAAGGCGGGAGTTCTTCGCAGGCACTCAGGAAAAGGCCCTGTTCTTGCTGTGCGACCACCGCACGGCTAGTCGGTGGAAAGGTGCCATAGAAATTGCATCGTATGCCTATGTGCAGAGATATTGGGAGTTGCAGATTCATGCCTGTTGCCTGTTGATGCAAAATCGTCACGAGGAAGTGACTGTGTGGTGAAATACCACTTTCGTCAGTGTTGCAGATCTGCCCCTGTGAGGCTCTTTGCAGAAGTTTTGCTATTTGCCCTTCTGAGGCATTTGCTGTGTTTACAGGTTGCTGTTGCAATTCGTGATTTGTAAAATGTCTGAGAATCTGTCTACCATTGTCAGTGAGAAGCTTGACAAGAACAACTTCCAAGCATGGAAGTTCAGGATGACAAACTTCTTTATGGGAAAGGGAGTTTGGGATTACATCAGTGGTGAAACTGCAGAACCAGTTTTGGGTGCTGCTCCCACTCCTGCTGAATTGAAGGCCTTTAAAGAATGGCATGAAAAAGCCAGAAAATGCCTGTATTGGCTGTCCGTTAGCATTTCAGATTCTATGATTGTGCATATACAGGATCTAGAGACGCCTAAGGAGGCATGGGATACATTGGTGAAGCTGTATAGCACAAATACCAAAGCACGAAAGATGCAGCTAAAGCAGGAGTTGCACAATGTGCAAAGGAAAAATCTGAATATAAATGAGTATTCCTTGAAGGTGAAAGGCCTTGCAGATTCTCTTGCCTCCATTGGAGCACCTGTTGATGATGAGGACTTAGTGTCCGTGACCTTGAATGGTCTTGGGAAAGATTATGCACAATTTCGGACATCCATTGGAGTCCGTGAAACATTTCCTGATTTTCAGGAACTTATTGCTCTCTTGCTGAGTGAAGAGCAAAGGAATGGTGGTTCAGCCACCTCAACTTCTCAAGAGACTGCTTTCTACTCGAATACAGGTAGAGGCAGGGGTAGAGGAAGAGGCCGTTCTGGTGGCCGTGCAGGAAATCAGAACCAACAGCAACAACAGGAAAACCAGTCCTATGGAGGAGGACGTGGTAGTTCTAGAGGCAGGGGGAGCCAAAGAGGCCGTGGCTCATGGCAAAGGAACCAGCAAGTAAATAGCAGCATAGAATGCTATTATTGTGGAAAGCCTGGACACAAGGAGAATACATGCTATAAAAAGCAAAATGACATCAAAAGTGGAAAGTTGCAGCAAAGCAACTATGCATCATCAAGTGGGCATGGTGACGACAGAAATGAGCACCTTTTTGTGATGCAGCATATGGTTAACTCCACGTCAGGAGATGCTGCAGCTTGCAATGATGTTTGGTATGTTGATTCAGGTGCCTCTAACCACATGACCAGTCATGGTGAGTGGTTTCATGATGTCAAAAATTTGGATAAGCCAGGTTATGTTGAAACAGGTGATGATACTGCGCACCCAATTACGCAGGTTGGTAAAGTGCCATTGGCTATGCAGGATGGCAAAACAAAGTACTTGGCAGATGTACTTCATGTTCCAAAAATCACTAAGAACCTGGTTTCAGTTGGCCAGATGGTTGAGCAAGGTCTGCAGGTTAGATTTAATCCTGATGGATGTTTTGTTGAGGACTTGAAAAATAAGTGCCGCTTGGTTGCGAAAGGCAATAAAAATGGCAGAATGTTCACCTTGGATGTTGATATGCCTGAGGTAAAAGCTGCTATGTTTGCGCATGGGAGAGGTGTCATTGCAGATATTGAGATATGGCACAAGCGCATTGGGCACGTGAATATAAAAGGCTGAAATCTATGCAAACGAAAAACATTGTTGCAGGTTTGCCTAAATTCAGAGTTGAGGGAATGCAAAAGGTATGTGAAGCATGCCAAATGGGTAAGCAGGCCAGACATGCATTTCCTAAAAATGCTAAGGTGAGCAGAAGACCTTTGGAAGTGATCCATTCAGATGTTTGGACAACCAAAGCTGCTTCTATTGGTGGATGCCATTATTATGTGACGTTTATTGATGACTACACTAGGAAGGTGTGGATTTATTTTATGAAGCACAAAAGTGAAGTGTTCAGCCATTTCAAGGCTTTTAAGGCCATGGTTGAAAAAGAGAAAGGTGTGCATATTAAAGTGCTAAGATCTGATGGAGGGGGAGAGTACTTTTCAGAAGAATTTTGTGAATATCTGAAAGAACAGGGAATTCAAAGGAAGTACTCATGCAGGTCTACCCCTCAGCAGAATGGGGTTGCAGAAAGGAAGAACAGGCATATTGCAGAAGTAGGACGGGCGATCCTAAATGAGAAAAACATGCCTGATTATTTTTGGGCTGAAGCAGTAGCAACTGCTGTTTATATTATGAACAGAACCCCCACTGCAGCTGTCCATGGCATGACGCCTGAAGAAATGTATACAGGCCAAAAACCAGATATTTCTCACTTGAAGGTATTTGGTTGCATAGCGTATGTTCATGTTCCTCTGATGAGAAGAGAACCAAGCTGGATCCAAAGGCAGAAAAATGCATCTTTATTGGATATGCTCAGCACCAGAAAGGGTATCGCTGTTATAACCCTTCCACTCGCAAAATGCAAGTGAGCAGAGATGTTTTTGATGAAATGAGCAGCTGGTATGCACCAACTGTTATGGTAGGAGATGCAGATGCAGGAAATGGGAATGCTGCAATAAATGCAGAGCAGCAATCTCAAGCCTTGAGTGGACCCAGAGAGTCCTCTATTAGTGGATCTAATGCATGGACAGGGAGATTGAGATCTAGTGAATCGTCACATGGCAGTCCTGATAGTGTTGTGCAGGTATCACATAAGGGAAAAGAAAAAGTGGACCATGCTCCAGTGATTGATGTGTCTGCTGGTAGCTCTCATGTTGATGGAGAGTCAAGTGGCTCTGAAATGAGCCTTGATGAGGAACTTGGGATTCCTTCTGTTGTTACACCTGGTGCAAGGAAAAGCAGGCATGATTTAAAGACTCCTGTAACTGATCCAGTTGTACGGAGGTCCACTCGTATTAAGTATCCAGTTGACAGGCTGAGATATGATGGGTATACAGCACATCACTATGCTTATATGGTCAAGGTTCTAGAGGAGCCAAAGCCCACATGTTTTGAGGATGCAGCAGGGCATAAAAATTGGGAAGCAGCTATGGATGAAGAGATGGCTGCCTTGGATGCAAACCACACTTGGGATTTGATGCCTTTGCCTCATGATAAGAAGGCTATTGGCTGCAAGTGGGTTTACAAAGTAAAGCACAATGCTGATGGGTCTGTTAGCAGGTACAAGGCAAGATTGGTTGCCAAAGGTTTTGCACAGACATATGGAATTGACTATGAGGAAACTTTCAGCCCAGTTGCAAGGATGGCAACCGTGAGAGCAGTAATTGCTATGGCTGCTGCAAAGGGATGGTCTTTGCATCAGATGGATGTGAAAAATGCCTTCTTGCATGGTGACTTGCAGGAAGAGGTTTATATGATGCAGCCAGAAGGTTATGAGGATAAAGCACACCCCGATTTTGTATGCAGGTTGCGCAAAGCCTTGTATGGCTTAAAACAGGCGCCGAGGGCATGGTCAGACAAGATAGGGCAATATCTTGTCACTATTGGATTTCAGATTTCCAATTCAGATTTTTCACTTTATGTGAAAAGGACAAACAGAGGGATTGTGCTTATAGTCATCTATGTTGATGACTTGATTATTACAGGTGATAGTGATGCAGACATTAATGAAGTGAAGCTGCTGTTGAAGCAGAAATTTGAGATGAAGGATTTGGGAGAGCTGCGTTACTTCTTGGGCATTGAGGTTATTAGATCCCCGAGTGGGATATGGCTGTTGCAAAGGCAATACGGTTTGGACATGCTGTCCAAATATGGGATGACAGGCTGTAAGCCTATCTCTGTTCCATTGGAGCAGAATGTGAAGCTCAATGCAGAGTCAGGTGAGCTTCTTGAAGATATTACTATGTACAGGCGCATAGTAGGTAGCTTGATTTACATGACTATAACCCGACCAGATTTGAGCTATGCTGTGGGGCTGGTGAGTCAGTTTATGCAGGCACCGAGGAAGCCACATTTGGATGCGGCTAGGCGCATACTGCGATATGTGAAGTCCACATTGCATTATGGACTGTTTTATGAAGCTGGGTGTGCATTACAGGTACATGGATACACAGATGCTGACTGGGCTGGTAGTGTCTCAGACAGGAGATCTACTAGTGGTTTTATGTTTTCCCTTGGGAGTGGTGCCATCAGTTGGAGCAGCAAGAAGCAGCCAACAGTTGCCTTGTCGAGCACAGAGGCTGAGTACAGGGGTGCAGCAATGGCTGCATGTGAGGTAGCTTGGTTACGGAAGCTACTTGCAGATATGGGACAGTCAGTTCATGCAGCAGTTGTCATTCATTGTGACAACATTAGCAGCATCATGCTTGCTAATAACCCAGTTTATCATGCTAGAACGAAGCACATTGAGGTGCATTATCACTTTGTGAGAGAGAAGGTTCTAGCTGGTGAGATTGATCTTGTCTATGTCAGCACTGAGGAGCAGGTGGCTGATATCTTTACGAAGGCATTGGGTACCGAGAAGCTTCGCAGATTTAGGAGCTTGCTTGGTGTACGTGAGATGGATTTGAGCTTGAGGGGGAGTGTTGAGATATCAAGCTCTATCCCCGACATATCTCCTGGATGACTATCATTTATGTCACCGCCTATGTTAGTTGTACTCGTGGTGTAGTTAGACTACCACGTATGTTTTTGGTTTGGGTTCAAATTTGAACCACGTATTCTAGGTTTTGACATATAGGGTATTTCCCTCTTCTATTGTATAGTTGTTGTGTGCAAAAGTGAAGAAAGGCTTCACCCTCCAACCTTGTGTCCTCTCTCTTTTGTGTGTTGTGAAGAAAGCTGAACTTGAGTCTCCTATCTCTCTCCCTTATTCTTTACAAGATAGAGTCTGCAAACTCATTAAGGATGATGTGCCGTATCAGCTACTAATAGCAAGCCAACTATACCGCATGGGCAAGGATGGCATCCTGCGAAGATGTGTGTGCGAGCATGAATACACTGATGTGCTCGAGGAAGCCCACTCAAGAATTGCAAGAGGTCATTTTGCTACTGATGTTACAGCACATAAGGTGCTCCAAGCTGGCCTTTGGTGGCTAGCTCTCTTTAAATATGTAGCCGAATTCATCAAACGGTGTGACCCCTGCCAATGTATCCAAATCCCAAACAAGGTGGGCATGATTCCCTTAGGGCATTGATTTTATTGGACCCATAAGTCTAGCAGCTAAAGGAACCGGGGCCAAATATGCACAGATTATTTCACCAACTGGGTAGAAGGGAGAGCCACCGTGAAGGCAGATGTGAGATCAAATTCTTTTATGAACAAGTTATCACGCGGTTCGAATGTCCCTTGGAGTTAGTCAGTGACCAAGGAACTCATGTCCTCAATAAAACGATAGCAATCTTGACTAGTGAGTTTATGAGATCATACATAGGAAGTCAATGCCATACTACCCTAGGGCAAATGGCTTGTATGAGAACTCCAATAAAACTTGGTGTAAGATCATAACCTGCACATTAGCGGCCAATCATATCGACTGGGAGCATAAGCTCATAGCAGTGTTATGGGCCTACAAAACATCCTACAAGGTGGCCATGCACTGTACCCCCTTCAACCTAGCCTTCATGGTGGAAGCGGTGATGCCAATGAAGTATGTAGTGCCTAGGTGAGTGCCTAGCCTCCGTCTTATCGTTAAGGAAAGGCTTACAGAGAATGCATTGGCAAAAAGGCTAGTTGACCTTGAAAGGTTAGAAGAGACGAGGTTGCATGTAGCTTACTCCCTTTGGGTAGAGAAGGCCCGGTGCAAAAAGTGGTTCGATCGCAACCTCAAGAACAAAGATCTGGTAGAGGGAGATATGGCACTCCTCTACAACATCCACAATACCAAGCACAAGCTCAAGTACCGAGGTATGGGTCCCTACCATGTGGTTGAGATCACTCCATAAGGGGCATACTGAATAGCCACCCTTGATGGGATAAAAATGGATGGCTACCTTAACGGGAGCACATTAAAAAGATACTATGGACCACTCACACTATCTACCCTTCAATCCATCCATAGAGAAAAAGAACTCAAGGCCGAGGTAGCTAGGATGAAATGCTAGGCCATCGAAGAAGCCAGAGGCTCATACAGCGTAAGCAACTGAAACTAGTTAAGGCAAAAATGACTGAATAAGTGGAACTAACGGATGAGCTAACAGTAGAACTAGCTAGGTTGCTTGTTCAACTACAGGTCTCGTCGTGCATGCATAGCAGAGCACTCGTGGATATGAGAGCGAGCCACTTCTTCATCTCCCGAGAGGTATGTGAAAAGCTATAGGTACCCCTTACCCTCATCGTCGCTTCAGTAAGAGCTATCAATGGCCAACTCATACAAACCTTGGGTTTTGTGAATTTAAGTCTAACGGTTGTTCACCAACTAGTAGAAATATGCTTTTATGTTCTCCCCATAGAAGCAACTGATGAACAAATCATATTGGGAAGGACCTGTTGCTACGTTGTGAACTATCAAATCGACTAACGTGCCCGAACTTCTTCGCTCACAAATGGTGGTAAAACGGTAGTAGCCCCACTGTGTGGACCAAGTCTTGCTCCTTCAGGTCCACCCTCGCTAGCCCACGACAACGAAGTTCTACAAGAGGATAGACCGGAAGCCCCATCCACCTCCAACCACCCGACAAGACCCCAAAGGGAGCAAAAGGCCAACCGTAGTGGCAACCTAGTGCCATTTCCCATTTCGCCACCATTGCCGTCCTCCAATCAAGAAAGTCATGAACAGCAAGTACAAGTGGCTATCCTTTGTGTTCAATGCTACTTCAACTGAAACCAACAACTAGAGGGGGCCCAAGCAACACAAAAGTCCCTAATCGCTCCAGAGATGTGTCTTCCAAAAGCATCTGTGCCAAGAAGAAGGACACGCCACCATCCCATGCTTAAGACTCCAAGCTCTAATCCACCTCCTCAACCACAACATCCCCCCAACTGCTGGGTTCCCACCAAGCACTTGGGAGATCGAGGCAAGTAGGTCACCTGGGACTCGAAGTTGAATGTACAAACTGTGAAGGTTCCGAAGGAAGCAACACAAGAACCTGTGTGGACCTGAGATGCAGAACAACAAGAATCTATCGATACACCAATTGTAGCAAACCAACCCCAGAGTCTTGAACACACTCTATTACTATGAATCATGCAACTCAACACAAATATCGCCAAAGGCAGTAAGGGAGCAACACAAGAACCGACCCCTACAAATTGGGGTGTTGCACAAGATCCTCCCTCCCAATCTAACAGCAAACCCTCGAGGGTAATTGTGATCATACCACCTCTGATGGTACCGTCCTACTCACGAGAGCAAAGGTTCGTGTCGGTCACACAAGAACCCACTTTCCTTGCAACAAAGGATCATTCTACAACAACTAGTCACAATGACAATGTGCCTCTTGCATCCAAGGTAAGAACAAGCTGGACACTTTACATGGCTTTTAACACACTATGGGGTAGCACGGCATCCGTCCACACCACATTCCTTATAATCATCAGGTCCAAGTCTAGGTGAGTCGGTATGATAGGCATATTACTCGATGCACCTGTAGCCCACAAGTCATTGTTGAACACACATACACACACACATCCATGGTCAGCACTAGGTGAATAGGTTCAGTACGTCCCTTCTGCATTTTTTTGCCATCTTGCATGCTGGCCTCACAAATCCATTCCACACTGCACCGGTGCACCCCACCCATTCCTATTGTTGAGATATCGAGCTCCACTTGTGATATGCTAGTGTGACCATTGTGCATTTATGTCACCGACTTGTTAGCTACAGATGCAGTTGGTACACCGCCCATGAATAATAGCTAGATGATAGCTATCCTTATGTACTCTGGTTAGTGGCTCAATTAGTATGCCACCTAGGTTAGCTAAGTTTGGTTTGAGACCCACATATAGGGTTCACCTATTCCT
The DNA here is from genome assembly GCF_047967505.1 of Dipteris shenzhenensis. Taxonomy (NCBI): domain Eukaryota; kingdom Viridiplantae; phylum Streptophyta; class Polypodiopsida; order Gleicheniales; family Dipteridaceae; genus Dipteris; species Dipteris shenzhenensis. The sequence goes on along the minus strand of NC_141607.1, from coordinate 48,561,285 downwards.
TTTGTACTAAGAGAGAGTTATTTTGGATTTCACAACTAAGAAGAGGAAAACTATTTTCAACCTCCACCTTTGTGTGTATTCCCCCATTGTGTATGTGAGAAAGCTGCAAGTGAGACTACTTACTTCTCTCCCACTCTCTTCACACCTATCTCCCACCCACCTTCCCACTCCTTCACACTTTTCCCCTCTTTCCCTTCCCCTTCTCTACATAGTCAATATCCCACCGGTCCTTGCTATAGCGTTATCACGTCGACCATTGCCATCGACTTATCTCGCCGACCATTGCCATCGACTTATCCCGCCGGTGAGCACCAAATCCGTATCCCGCCGACCATCACCATCAAAGAACCCCACCGACCATTGCCATCATCATATCACACCGGTCATCGGCATACCCTCCTCCCATCGACCGTCGCCATTGAAAAACCTGGTTGACTGTTGCCATCGACTTATCCTACCTGTCATCTTGCCAAATGCATATGTCATCGACCATCGCCATCAACTTATCCCATCAACAATCACCATCTAAAGATCTTGCCGATTGTGGGGATACAAAAATCTATATAAACAGGCCCTATCCCGTCGAGTCATCACCATAGCAATTTCCCCTAGACTCTACCAAAATTTTATCAAAATTCTCACAGCCCCCTACCCTCTTCCACAGTTTACAAGAATAGTCGGTTTATGTCCTCCCACTCTTCATCTTCCACTGATTCCCTCGTCACTCAATTACCTCACTCTTCCCCATGGATCCTATAAATAAATTCTTCTAATTTGAAACGGAGCTGGGACTCCACCCTCGCCCTATTCCATAGGCCACTGGCCCCTCCAACTCTCAAAGTACGCCCTCGGCAATGATCCGCATGCCTTCAAATTCCCCATTGAAGATTTGCAAGGGGAGGAGGAAGTGTCTAGGAAATGGAACACCTAGGAGGGTACAACAATAGCATGCCCCCCTCAAGATCAAGGAAGCGCACCTCGGCTCCCACAAAAGCAGAATACAAAGTTGTGTGCTCCCAAACACACTCACCACTTAGAGAAGCCTGGCTCCACGAATTAGACACGTGACATTCCACTCTCGCTTTGCCTATGAGGGTCATGATTACACCCTCGATTACCACACAGTGGTAGCTTATGCGGCACTTAAGGAGCCAGAGGTGTAAGATGCACCAAGAGTTGTAGGCCTGAGCAGAGTGGCAGATCGCCTTCCATGCCACCTAGACATGAAACTCCTAGGACAATTCCTCTAGGCATACAATAGCAACACTAATATTGGTGTCCTACGAGATGCAACAAGCACTGCCCACCACTACCACCTCAATAAAGACATGGTACGTGCTGCCTTCGGTCTGCCAGTCGTCGGCAAAAGTATGCAATGAAGAAGAAGTTGGAGGCCCTTAGGAAAGTCTACCACTACGAACAACAGAAAAGCAAAGGCCAAATCCACTTCACCACCATTCTCAAGCCAGAGGTGGAAAGACCGGCAAGACCCTGCATGGCTAATGCAAGTAAGGCACACAGACCACCATTAGTCCATCGTGCCCAATATCTTATTGCGGTTGGTGGATCCCCAAGTTGCAAATTGGGCAGACTATTTCTATAGTCAGATGAGAGATGACCTTAAATCGCATGGGGAAGCCAATGCTCTATATGCCGATTCTATACTACTTGTTGCAAGAGCATCCACCTGTCCGCTACAGGTTAGCCAAAAAGTCTTCCATAGGATTGGCTCAGACAGAGCTAGCAGAAGAAGAAGTCAAGCCCAAGTGAGCAAGGATAGAGCCCAACACCACTCCGACCGATTGCCTTGTCCATCCGGATCCAAGCCAGTTGCTCGCGCAATACGAGGACTGCCAGATGTAAGAACTCTTGAGCCGACAGCTACGACTCTAGCAAATGGAACCTCTGGACAAGAGCAAAAGGGTTCAGTAGGAACCCATCATAATTGAGGCCCTCCTAGGTGACAAAACGGTCACCATTGGCCTCCACCAAAGAGCCAAAGCCATGCTGACAACTCATGCTGTGCCCTATGTCTTGGCCTCAGCAACCCACGAGACCACATCCTTGATCACCGGCACCTCCTCCTCTCCATGGTCAAGCCTAGCAGAGGCTTTACAATTTTGTAGCATGTCCCAATATGGAGCACTAGGTGGCTATAGCCACGTATCAGTCGAGTAGCTCGCACGTGTAGACCTGATGGAACAAAACCTATTCGAAGCCATCACTCAGCTTCCATAGGTGGCAAAAAAAATCCTAAAAGGAGGCAAGAATAGGCCTCATAGCTCTCAGCAAATCTCCTCCAGGCACAGCTCTCTGCACATTACATCCACACAATAATGGTTGCTGCCCTGGCTACAAGGCAAGCAGAGTAGAGGAGTACCGCACAAAGGCTTAAGAGCTCAAGCTGGCAATGACAAAGCTCCATGATAAGCTCTCCATCAATGAATCCCTGGTCCAAACTCTTATGGACCACATCGACAAATCAGAATTTGGCCTTCGAACAACATTGAGCAAATGGCACAAGCAGAGGAACAACACACCAAGACACATGAGAACTAGGAGCTCCAGATCCAAACATTATAGGATCTCCTGGCACAAGAAGGGGCACTGGCAATGTCCCTTTAAGAAGAGAACGAATGACAATGCGCCCCTAGTCAATTAGAAGACTCAAGCTTGGAAGATCGAGAGCAATAGGAGTTTAGAATGTACAGGGAGGTCTCCACATAGCTTGCCCCTTACGCACTCGCACCATGCACCATCCCCTAAACACTACACATGCACTTTGACACACTGTGCACACAAAACCTCATCCTCCACCTAGACCTCATAGCTCCACTCCCTCTTAAATTCCTCCAAACAGTCCAAGCTACTCCTTATGAGGCAATGCAAGACACGAGCTGTCCGCATGTGTCACTCAAGCAGCTTTCGGATTGTTGCAATGTGTTTCCATGAGAGAAAGAGGGAAGGGAGAGAGGGGAGAAGGGAGGGAGAAGGAGAAGGGAAGAGGAGAGCGAAGGGGGATGGGGTGGCAAACACAAGGGCACTACAATGGAAACAAGGGAACACCCAAAACACTCTTGGAAGAGAAGAGGGAGCTTGTGTTCAAACTTGTGCAAACAACAATGAAGACCAAAGTCAACCATTTGGCCTTTTATTCATGTCACCTTTTGAAGGGAGGGCCAACTCTTTTCCTTTTAGAACTCTCCATCTCTTTACATGAAAGGCTCTTGTGCATATAGGGTGCTAAGGCATATTGCTATTCTTTCCATCTCTCCCTACTAGTGGAAATAGCGCTTGTGTTCACCATATTAGAGCGCTTGGGACAAACCTAGAATTAGGAGGTGTTCCTAACCAACTCCCAAATAGTGCTTGCGTTAGCCTCACGCCTCTAAGCCTTAGGCTATTTGGGGCTCAAACGCCCTGAGTGCCTCCAAGCCTTAGGCCATTTGTGGTTCAAACCCTGTACAAGGCTCAAAACTTGGAGTGGCGAGGCTTAACTTCTGCGAGACACTTAACCACATTACCTATCAACTGGAACCTACAATCTATAAGCTCGAACATAAAACTTCTGCATGTTGCATGCAATCTTTGGCCTTGGGGTATTTGGGGCTCAAACTCCCTGAGCTTGTACTGTACTCCTTCCATGGTTGTAATCATTGAACTAAATCATGAAGCTAATCACCTCTAATCACTGATTACACTCCATTCAGTGTGACTGTACTTTGTAGATGTTAACATGCCCCCCTTCCTGTTACTGATCCACCCTCGGGTCAGCCGCGCTAGAGGAGGTGTGTGGTGAGGACTATTTGTAGGACTGCATAGCATTCCAACTGTCGTGGAGTGAGCCGAATGAGGTAAGAGTGGTACTTCCAAAAATGGGTGACATGAATATCCTCATATGTGTAGATGTGGTGTCCGTGGTGATTGCAGAAGTGGAGGTAGAGGTGACGATCCTAAAACTACATAGGATCAATGTGATTGTGGAGGCAGTCATTGATGGGGTAGCTGTGGGCAAGGAGATCGTGGAGGAGTAAGAGGAGGCAATTGAAGTGGACCGTTGCTCCGACCGCGGGATCAGGTACCGAGTCATGCATGTCGTTGAAGGACTAGAGGTGAAAGCAAAATCCCTCCTGAGTCATCTCCTTGGGGAAGTTGTAATTTGAAAAATTGTTGTACATGTTAGGGTCCTTTTATTGGAGATCTTTGAATTCTACCCAAGTCCATCGCCATTCCATTGGCATATATATGAAGTGGATTCGATGATCGACGTGGGCACTGCGGTAGTATCGACAAAACTTCTCCAGCTTTAAGAAGGGAAGGAGCCAGCATGGCTGTAGACCGGCATCTGCATCGGTCATTGGGACTGGAGCATCGAAGGCGAGGTTGTATCCTCCTCTTGTGTGCCTTAGATGCATGTGTCACTAGACGTCGAAGGACTGGGTGATAAATTGTGTGAGGCAGTGCACCTCTAAGATTTCGTATAGATGGAGGTAGGAGCCGTCGTCTTGGTGCTTCCAATGGTGCATAAGCACGCTGTCCGGCAACTCTTGAAATGACTACAAGTTGGGGTGCCAATGGATATTTTCAGGCGGGGAGGAGGGAGGAGCTGGCAGAGTCTCGTCATCCAATGGGCATGGATTCTAGCTCTGCTGTGTCTGTTGGCATTGTATCATCGGCCACCTAGAAAAATTGGCTGCTTTGAGTAGTGTGTTGAAAGCCTCGTCAGGAAGGTCAATCGGAGCTGTAGAGGAGATGGACGAGGAAGTCATGTGCTGTGCGGTGGTGGTGTTAGAGGCGTTGGAAGAATACTTGAGTAGTGTCGTCTGAGGAAGGGGTAGTTGGGTGGGAAGGTGGTGATGGGATTTCAGCAGGTGGGGTAGTAGAATTAAATATGGCGATGGCTTCTTGGCCTTCCTGCTTGGCGAGTTCCTCAGAATATGTGGGGGTTAAAGGTCACTATGCCTTTACCTCGGTTATGTACAATACTCAAACACATATATAAATGAATGAAAAAGAAGATTAGGGTGTTCTTCACCCACCAAAACTTGTGTGGCTCTATGTTTCTCTCTCTCCCTCTTCCGTTCTACTGCCGTTGAGAGCACTCTCAACTAGTATCAGAGCCCAGGTGATCTAGTTGAGCATGTATGAATGCCTGGAAGCTCAGCAACTCTGTGGGAGGAAGGAGAAGCTTTGTAGGAAGCTTTGTGGGTGACTTTACTTGCATCCGAGTGTGCAAAGACCTTGAAGGAACCTTTGGAAAAGTCACTTTGGTTTTGCCAAGTGGTTTTGAGAGCCTGTTAAGTGTTTTCAAAGAAAAAGTCATTTTTTAAGCTTTTCCCTTTTCCATTCGACGATAGAGACTCCGTACTGACTTGAAGAGGTAACCATTGCTTGCTTTTGGTGTCCATTTCACTTCAGGAGCTTGGAAACACTTTCATTCTTGAATGTGGGATCATTTCGTTGGATTTCTGACTCACTGTGTCAGTTTCAACGTTTTTCTTCCCGGGTGTTGGAACTCAAGTTTGGAGCAACCCTTTGTAGGATCAGTCAGTTCCGGTGGACTCAAGAGGTCCTAAAACTTCTATGTTGCTCATCATTTGCACTCTGGTGGAGTTTACAAACCGTTCAGTTTCCAAAAACGTTTTTTTAGTCCGTGTGTTGGACCAAGTGATTGGGACCATGGTTTCCAAAACCATCTGTCCCATTGTGTTTCAACGCCTAAAAACCCCTATCTATCAGTTCTTGCACGATTCGGTGGAGTATTTTCAGAGTTATAGATCTCTGTGTATTTGATTTCGTCTCTCTGTTATGCATTTTTCATTCTAAGGTTTTGAAACCTTAGATTTATGCCACATTGCAGTGGATAAGTGTTGACTCCCATTTCTCACTCATCGGTTGGGATTTTGAGTTCCAGTAGAAGAGAGATATTTTCAGATTGTCTTGCTGAATCTGATTATGCAATGGCACCCATGTTTTGAGGCATCTCACGTTCTATTTTCAATAGCGGTCATTGCCGTGGGACCATGATTTCTTGAGCATACCTTATGCAAATCACTCTAGTTGCAGTTTGAGCCATGTGTGCTCATTCGTGGTGTGCATTGGGTTGCAGGGGATGATTTATAGGCCCTTTGGATGATTGCGATCCTTATTGGATCTGCTGATAGGCCCAGATTATCTTGTGGGATGCTATTCTTTTATGGCAGTTTTGCACATGGATGCTATTTTATGCTGAGGGACAATCATTTAACACATTGCAGGTGATGCACTGATAGTGTTATGCTCTCTTGGATGAGATATTGTTGATGCATATGCCCATGGACGGTGTTTATGCTTGAGCCATTTGGCACTTATTGGCATTTTGGATTGCCATTGCAGTTGGCATTTTCTTTTGGGGCAAATTTGCTCATATGGATGCATAGTACATGCACATGAGTCACCTGTATCTTTTGATGCTTTGAGCTTTGAGTTTTTGGTGATATTTCACTCTATTGTGGCATACAAATTTGGGTGCACCTGGTATTTGGTGTGATTCTCTCTTGCAGGCACTAGCATTTGGGATTTTGCTTTATTTGGATTATGGCATCCTCTTCCATGTCTGAAAAGGAGTTTTTCAGCATTAAAAATTTTGATGGGACAAAATTTTTTGTGTGGAAAGAATGGATAAGGGATGTGCTTATTCAAAAGAAGCTGATAAAACCCTTGCAAGGGATTGCAGCTATGTCCACAGATGAATGGAATGAGTTGGATGCATTGGCAAAGTCTACCATTAGACTTCATCTTGGGGAGACAGTTTATTTCACAGTAGTCACTGAAAAGACTATGAAAGCTTTATGGAAAAAGTTATGTGCTACATATGAGAAAGAGACTGCCTCAAACAAAGTCTATCTCATGAAGAGATTGTTTGAGCTGCACATGAAGGAAGGAGTATCCATAGCTTTGCACTTGAATGAATTTAATATCATTTTCAGTCAACTTCAAGCTCAAAAGCTGAATTTCGATGCGGAAATGAGGGCAATATTTCTCTTATGCTCATTACCATCCTCATGGGATACTTTTCGTACTGCTATCAGTTACTCTGCACCTGGTGGAGTATTGAACTTTGATGATGTGGTTGGTAGCTTGTTGGCCGAGGAGATTAAATGGAAGTTAATGGAAGGCAACAAGCACGATGCAGCCTTAAATGTGCCAAGGGGCAGATCACAATCCAAGGGGAAGTTTCAAGAAAGAGGGAAGTCCCGTAGCAAGTCCAGGGTAGAGAACATTGAGTGTCACTATTGTGGCAAGAAGGGCCACATGAAAAAGGATTGCTACAAGCTTAAAATAGAGCAAAAGGATAAGAAAAAGAATGCAAATTAGGGTGCAAATCAAAAGGAAGAGCGTCCAAGGGAGGACAAAGGAAAAGTGAAGATCGAGGAGATCAATGCAGTCACACATGATAGTGACAATGACATTCTCTTCATGTCTAGTTTATCTGTAGAGTTGCTTACCACTTCAGATAATGCATATTCCCAAGATTGGAATTTGGATTCTGGTGCTTCATTCCATTTTACTCCCCATAGGGAATGGTTCTCCACTTATGACAGTGGAAAGACAGGTTGTGTGCATCTTGGAAATGACTATGCATGTGATGTAGTGGAAGTGGGTGACATAAAGTTTTCTTTTGCAAATGGGTCTGCATTTATTTTAAAAAATGTGAGACATGTGCCTAAGCTGACCAAGAGTCTCATTTCAATGGGTTAGCTAGATGATGCTGGTTTTCAAACCATCTTTGGTTCTGGGAGTTGGAAAATTCAGAAGGGCTCTATGCTTTTGGCCAGAGGTCCCAAGTGTGGGACTTTGTATCCCTTGCATGTATCAAGGGTGTTTGATCATGTTGTTGCAATAACCGAGCAGCCAACCACTTCTTTATGGCATTGCCAGTTGGGCCATATGAGCCAAAATGGGATGAAACTCTTATGCCGTTTGGGTTATGTACCACATTTAAGTTTCTCTGATTTTGAATTTTGTGAGCACTATCTCTATGGGAAGTAGACTAAATCAGCCCATAAATGAAGGCGAAAGAAAGAGTTTGAAAAGCTTAATTTGGTGCATTTAGACGTATGTAGTCCCATGCCTACACGGTCATTAGATGGGGCTGAATACTATGTGACATTCATTGATGATGCAACTAGGAAAGTGTGGGCTTATGCTATAGCTCGGAAGAGTGATGTGTTCTAGGTATTTCAGAAATGGCTATTCTTGGTTGAGAATCAGTCACGTAGAACGCTTAAATGCCTATGGACTGACAATGTTGGAGAGTATCTCTCTCATGGCTTTCAGAATTTCTGTGATACACATGGGATTAAGAGGGAGCTCACATCCCCTTGTACTCCAAAGCAAAATCCAGTTGCAGAAAAGATGAAGCGTACCATTCAAGAAAGGTTGCAATGCATGCTTTCCAATGCAAGTCTCTCTGGTGGTTTTTAGGCTGAGGCAATGAAGACTATAGTGCATGTGATCAATAGATCACCTAGTAAGAGTTTGGATAGTGGTATTCCTGAAGAGGCATGGAGTGGCAAGAAGCCCTCTTACTCTCATTTGCGTATATTTAGGTGTGAGGCATATGCACATGTGCCAGAAGAGCTTCAAAAGAAGCTAGATCCTAAGTCTAGGAAATGCATCTTTCTGGGTTATGGTGAAAGTGGAGAGATGGGCTATCGTCTCTGGGATCCAGAAGCAAAGAAGATCATATGCAGCCATGATGTAGTCTTCAATGAGAAGAAGATGCATAAGGCACCAATGAGGGATGTGGAAATGAGGAGAATCACTCTCCAGGATGTGAATCCACCTGCATATGTTGATAGATAGCAAGCTGTCCATGCACCAAATGTGCAAGAAATGGTACCAACAAGTACTCCCACAGATATACAATCAAGGGTAGATGATGGATCATCTATTGGTGGAAACGATCCATCATCCAAATGTGCAAGAAATGGTACCAACAAGTACTCCCACCTGCATATCAACCAAATGTGGCTGATATGCAGGTGGGATAGCAAGCTGAAATGCCCTTGAGAAGATCATCTAGAGTGTCTAGACCACCTGATAGGTTCGTTCCAGGGGTGGACTATGTGATGCTTATTACTGATTGCGGGGAGCCTTCTTGCTACAGAGAGGCTATGATGCGCGAGGATCAATGCAAGTGGGAGTATGCTATGCAATCAGAGATGAGTTCACTTATGAATAATAAGACTTGGGACTTAGTTTCTTTGCCACATGGAAAGAAAGCATTGCCATGTAAATGGGTCTACAAGATGAAGGTCACAGGTGATGATGTGCCTAGGTACAAGGCCTGTTTGGTCACTACAGGGTTCAAGTAAGAGAAGGGTGTGGACTTTGATGAGATATTCTCTCCGGTTGTGAAGATGACCACACTTAGATGCATGCTTGGACTAGTGGCAGCAGAGGATATGGAGCTTATGCAGATGGATGTCAAGACAGCTTTCTTACATGGGGATCTACATGAGAAAATTTACATGGTGCAACCGGAAGGCTTTGAAGAAAAGTGCAAAGAGCATTTAGTTTGCAAGCTGAAGAAGAGTCTCTATGGCCTTAAGCAAGCACCTAGAGAATGGTATCAGGAGTTTGATGCTTTCATTCGATCCCAAGGTTTTAGAAGGAGTAAAATTGATCATTGCCTCTACACTAAAAGGGCTAAGGATAATAGCCTGATACTCCTGGCACTATATGTGGATGATATGCTATTGGCTAGCAAGAATACTTATGAGCTAGATGCATTTAAGGCCAAGTTGCATGAGGCCTTTGATATGAAGGATTTGGGACTTGCAGGTCATATTCTTGGTATGCGCATCACGCATGATCGGAGTAGGAACTCCTTGGCTTTCACAGAAGGAGTATGTTACAAAAGTATTGCAGCGTTTCAATATGGAGGGGGGGAAGGCAGTGAGTACTCCATTGCCTCCATATGTGAAACTGAGTCATGTAGATAGTCCCAAATCAGATGAGGAGAGGGCCATGATGGTCAAGGTTCCTTATGCATCAGCGTTCGGGAGTCTTGTTTATGCTATGATAGTTACTAGACCAGACATTGCATTTCCAGTGGGAGTTGTTAGCCAGTATATGGCTAATCCAAGAAAGAGGCATTGGGAGGCAGTTAAGTGCATCATGAGGTACATGAAGGGTACCAAGGAGATGTGCATCTGCTTTGGTAGAGGAGACATGCGTGTACTTGGCTACATAGATTCAAACTATGCAGGGCATGTGGATAGTAGGAGATCCACTTCTGGTTATGTGTTCACCTTTGCAGGTGGTGTAGTGTCGTAGATATCTCGCCCACAGAAGTGCATTGCTTTGTCTACCATAGAGGCTAAGTATGTTGCAGCCACAGAGGGTTGCAAGGAGGCTATATGGCTTGATCAGCTAGTGGGAGATTCGGGGATTCATACAGGTGTACCGACATTGCATAGTGATTCCATGAGTGCTATTTAGCTAGCACGGAATCCGGTCTTTCATGCAAAGACCAAACACATTGAGGTCAGGTACCATTTCATCAGGGAGGTACTTGAGGACAAGTGCATAGAGCTTGTCAAGGTCCATACAGATGATAACCTTGTAGATATGTTGACGAAGAGTCTACCTAGTCAGCGGTTTAAGTATTGTCATGTATTGATGGGCATTGGATAGTATGCTCACTAGTTGTTCTCCCTTAAAGGCACATTGTCCTTTAAGTGGGAGGTTGTGGGGGTTAAAGGTCACTGTGCCTTTACCCCGGTTATGTACAATACTCAAACACATATATAAATGAATGAAAAAGAAGGTTAGGATGTTTTGCACCACCAAAACTTGTGTGGCTCTCTGTTTCTCTCTCTCCCTCTTCCATTCTGCTTCCGTTGAGAGCACTCTCAAGATATGCTACATGTATTGTTTCAAAATTGCTCACCAAGGACTCAAGTGAGTCTTGGAGAGCTTTGTAGCACCCAGTTGAAGAGGATTATTATGGTGAGGGGGTTGTAAGTGGTGGACTGGAATGTTGCAAGATGCCCTTGAGATTGGATTGTAGAGGCTCGGCTAGAGGTTTGCATCCAATCAATGTCTGCTTGCAGACTTTTGGGGGTGCAGACCCACGGACTGAGTTCCTCAGGCTTTGCAATTTGCATCACATCATTGTCCATTGGATAATTAGTGGACTCCGTGATGATGTGGCACCAGGCTTGGAAATTCAATAGGATGGGATGGGTGGCTAGAGTCTGCTGGAGGTCTAAGGGGCAGAGAAGAGAGAGACTAGAGGGTTGGAGATCTAAGGAAAAATATGACATGGCTAGGATGGGGCAGCAGTGATCGGGGTTACTTGCCCTTGAGGACTAAGGAGTGTAAGATGGATGGAAAGGGAGCACCTTCACTATAAAGTGTACATCACACTTACAAGAGAGTAGATGAACACATCAACCTTAGGAAGCATGTGTTCTTATGTGCATTACCTTATGGTTATCAAGACATTAAATTTTATAAGGGGAGAGAGAGAGAGAGAGAGAGAGAGAGAGAGAGAGAGAGAGAATTAGAAAATTAGTAACCAAGAAAATCAATTAGCAGAGATTTAAAGCAAGGTGGCAAGTACCGCTTTTAAGGATGATGATGTCGATATGTCGTCCTCAAACTAAGAAGCCATAGGAGACACTTTGACTTAAGTCAATTCTTCACCTAAATAAACCCCCCCTCCCACATGCCTACATTTACATCCTCACCTTGTAACTTACATAGTAACTAAACCTAGGTGAAACATTATTAACAACCTAATTCTAATGATGAGGCAAATGGCATCTTTTAGAATATGATTCCATACCACTACAAGTCTTGCTGGGGTCAAGATTAACGTACTTTTAATATTTGTTACTCTCGTATACATAGGATGAAGATGCCACCCATTAGAAGAGTTACAAAATAGTAAAGACATACAGTAGCTTATGGAGACCATTATGAAGGTTAAAATGATAAACCATCTACACACTTCATCAACTAGAAGCATTAGGAATCCTTTGACCATGAGGGGAATGGTAACCTTGTGCCTAACACCCCACTATTTATGTGGACCTCCTAGTGTGGCATGTTGAGCATCATGCTTTGCAAGCAAAGTCTTAGCTATTCAGTTGTATTCTTCCTTTTCTTCTTAATGATAGAATAGTTTCTTTCTTGAAAAACATGTTTTCTCAATTTTGCAAAATTTTAGCCAATTTAGTTACATTTTAGCAAAATAATTTGCAAAACCCCAAGTTTTTTGATTTGGTGAGAAACATGTTATGAGGGTGGTTGTCGCCTCCTATGTTCACACCAGCAAATATAAATGCGACAGATGTCCGACTGGATTTTCAGCGCAAAGATTTCGACTTTTGTAGTCTTGCAAAAGGCACGGATTCGTGGATGATTGACTCGGTGGGGTGAGCAACATGGCAGGCACGGGACAAGTGTTGCATGAGATCAAAGTGAGGCAACGCCGATGTCATAAAACAGTGGAGGCGATGAGGTGTGAACCGAGCCAATACAGAGGAAGGCAAGTGGGAGTGAGGTGGGGACCTATTAGCTAGCTAACATCAATCCATGGGAGGGTTGATAGGAAGAAGGGAGCATAAGGAGGGGAAGGAGAATAATAATGACTCTTTTTGTCACTCTGTCTTTCTCTTTTTGTCACTCGTGTTTCTCTTTTCATTGTGTGGCCTGCCAAGTCTCACGAATTGATGGTGGCCGAGAGTGAGAAGCGAAACTAATTTCCAAGCCTTTTTTATCGGGCCACGAATTTCCACATGATCTCCACCTTTTTTCTCACTTGTTACTTGTCCTCTCTAAACTATTGGGGGACTCCCAACCGACTATTTGACCGATAGGGCAGGCCATGTGAATGACAAAAGTCATTCTAATTTGTTGGAAGTAGTAGTAGCTCTGCATTTTTAGCTTCTCCTTCGCATCTGCTCTCTCATCTTCAATGGCCTCCCCTAGCTTCTTCTCCCTCGCTTTCGCCTCCTCTTTCCTCTTCTTCCTCTGTCATTCCAGCTCCGGAGACCTCGATTCCGTTTACAGGTCGCTTCCTCTCCCCTTCCCTTTTCGTTTCTATGCTGCTCATCCTCTCTCCTTCTCCTTCTCCCTTCATCTCTCCAGAAATGTTTCACTCTTGCCCTTTCCAGCGCTCTCCTATTCCATCTGCCCCATCCAAGAGGATGGTGAAGCTACTGGTTTTTTTTTCCTGTCTTTAGATCCGTATACAACATTTCTGGATCCAGAAATGTTGTATACGGATCATCTGGCTTCACCATCCTCTTCATTGTGAAGAACTCGCTCATTAATTTTAAGACGAAAGAGTGATAGAACTTTTTTTCGGCGACTGAACAATGCAGATTGACGCATGAACGGTAGTATTCTGTTTACTGTTACATCTAGTAGCTTACTCTGAGACGGGCCTAATGCTCGAGGGAGCTCTCTAAGTCCGACAGATTTGGAAGGATGAGGTCTGTCGGCGAAGTAGAAATCGATTTGAATCATATGGAAGGTGCGCAATGGTTAGAACAAATACGTTGCTCCCGTTTTGGAAGATAGATCAGGTATCATGATCAGCGGCATTGACATCGCTGAGAGACAAACACGTTAATAAGATCCACAAAAATTAAACGATTGAGGGACGGGGTACCAGAAGTGCAAGTGAATCTTTTGTGCCGGAGTACATTGGAAACCTCACTACAGAGTTTAGAATTCACAGTAGAGAGAGAGAAAGCTTAATGCATGTGCCTGACATCTGTGCGCGTGAACATGTGGACACGCGTAGCACAGTATGTGTAAACATGCATGGCACAGCTAACTTGATACTCTGTATTGATGATCATGGCTTCATTATCCATATTTTCCACCCCAAATTGCAACTTGCAAGTGTGGATTGAAAAGTTGCTAACGGTATGCATGCGGTTCTATGTAAGTTCATGCATAATACGGGTCCACCCTTGGGTGACTCAGGTTCAGTCAGTTGCGTTCAGAGTTTTGGTCTATTGAAGGTTGAGTTTTGTTCGACTTTGGTGTGTGGTTTAGCAGCAGAGATGTTGATCTCTTCATTCTCTTCAGCCCCTCCTCTCCCTTCCTCCTTTCCTAGATTTCTTTCTTTCACCATCCCTAACTTTGGAGAGTCTGGGAAACTGGATGGGTCGAATTACCGGATTTGAAAGGTGTTCTGGCATTGATCATAGGGACTACGGTGGACTCTGTGCTTCTTCACATCCAAATGGCCGACACGCCAGTAGAAGCGTGGATCATTTTGAAGGATCTGTACGAGAAAGACAACACACTGCGTATGGTATTGAGGAGGCTACCTCGGAGTTTCAAAAGCTCTGTTACGACTGTGACAGCAGAACAAAGGACTAAACCTTTAACTTTTGATGAGTTGGGTCTATTATTGCTATAGGAAGAAGCTAGGGAGAAGCTCTATAACAACGACAAAGATGACAAGGCACTACTGGCGAAGGATTACGTTGGCAAAGGAAAGGGCAAGCCTAATGGTGGCAAGTCTAAGAAGGATGACTGATGACGAGGACACTTTCAAGAGGAAGTAGAAGTTCTTCTATTGTGACACACCAGGACATTTTGCGAAGGATTGCAGAAAGAAGAAGGCGGATCAGAAAAACAAAAGAAAGGACTCTGACTTAGATTCAGAGGTGATCCAAAAGCAGAAACTAATGTGGTAGTTGAAGAGTTGTTCTTGGTGACATTTCAGTGTGTTACTAAGGTCATATATACCGACCTAGAAATCACAGTGATGATGTTTGACATTGAGATGTTTGTCGATGAGAAGTCAGATGCCTTTGTGAAGGTGAAGGAAAGCATGGAGTGCTTGGTATCTTCCAGGTGCGTGGTTGTTGACATTGGCACGAGGGTGGATTCTATGGAGTGCCCTGGGGTTTCATTTTCAGATGGATGCTTTACTTCAAAAGGGAACAGTACATGATTACACAGGCTATCGGTATGTGCCTCGATGAGGTGCATGGTTTGCTTTCAGAGCAAGCACACAGGCAGTACGACGATTTGGTATGTACTTGATGTTCTTCATTTGAGCCTTTATAGCATCTTGTGGAGAGACTCTGCTCTTCATTTGTCTTAGGTAATGCGAGATTGGAAGGAATTGGCCTTCTTCAAAGACAGAAGGGGAAGTGTGGGTGCTTCTTCAAATCTTGGACACAGATTGTTGGAAGGTGATGAACAACTGAAGCCAGAAGAGTATGCGCTAGAGAGCTCAGTGAGAGTTCGTGGTCTAGGTTATCTTGGGATATTCATTTGTTGTGGACCTTGCCAAAGGAAGGACGGGTTGAAACAGACCCTCAGAGCATGGTGCCTAGAAGACTCCAGGTTGTTCACTCATTATGAGGGGGACAGCTGGAAGATCGTGGCCTCTGGATTGCTCGAGCTTGAAGGCGGGAATGTGACTGAAGGTTGTGCCAGGAGGTGTTACCAGAGATGGACTTGTATACCAGGTTGGTTAGCGGAAGTGGAATCAGACCTGGTGGAGCATGAGCCACTAGATGAAATGCTAGGAAAAGATTTCGACATCGAAGTGTTTCAAAGGACTACGACTAGGGAGTTACTGGAGCATCGTCATTGGCGTGTTGGCATTGGGTCGAGATGTGTCGGTGAGAGGGGGTGTTGGAAAGGTCACCTTCCATTTGTAAGCCCCCATATGAGGAGAGTGTGGGGGAGGGAGACCTAGGGCATGTGCCTAAAAGAAATATGAGGAGAGCGTGGGGGAGGGAGACCTAGGGCATGTGCCTAACAGAAAAGGAGAGAGGAGGCTGCCACATGGGCAGCAACTCAGAGGGAAAAGGGCTGAATGTCATGACAAGAGAAATGATTATTTAGTTAATTAATAGTCATTAGAACTTTATTATTGTTAGGCGCCAATTTGATGGTGCGGTTATATGTTTGTATTTATGATAGATCAAGCGGTGTAAATAGTACCGCCAAAACTATGTAACATTGGCCAATGATTATTAATAAAGATGTGCACACACGTGTCTAGGTCCTAGGGGCAATAGGAAAGGGAAAGGGTGCATTAGAGTGCATTGAATGGTAGGTGCATGGGTCATAGGCTAAGGGTAGGTGTAAATGGGAAGATGGAACTTGAGTGATCTCAAGGGACATTAATGAAAGGGTATCACCCTTTCATTGTGAATCTCACGTAGCATTTTTTTCTACCACATTGCATTCATCCGTCATCTCTCTCCCACCTTGCATGTAGGTCGAAAAAGAAACAAGTACTCTCACGAGGGCGCTCTTCCCCATTGGAGGGCCAATCGGCATTCAAATTCTGCATGCATTGCACACATTTGCATTTTCGAAAAGCGTGGATCTTCACATTTGGTATCAGAGCGGCGACAATCCACGAGCGGGACGAGAAGAGGGCGACAGTTGCGAACGACGGAAGTCGCAAGAGAGGTTGGCGGAAAAGGATCACGATCGACCGATCTCGAGGTTCTGAGACAAGGGGGTTTTCCTGAAAAATTTTGGCCTTCAACGGCGAACGGCGAACGGGGTGTTCTCTTTTGGCCGCGCCCCCCCCCCCCCCCACCATGTGAATGTACCCTTAAACCGTGAGAAAAAGGGATTCCCGTTCTACCCAACCGGAAGTCGGATCGGAATAAGATTTTAAGGGAGTGATCCACCCATCAAGTAACCCCTATAACGGTATCTAGAGCTCCAATCCGCTCAAAACAAGTAGCCCAAACGGAGCGTACCAGTTTACAGCAGAAATACAAGAAGAAAAGCTTCAAAGAGAAGGGAAAGGAGGTCATTTTAAGTGTTTTCTCAACACAAACGAAGCGGGAGTCGGATAAGTACCACCACCTCTACAACACTTGAAGTTTGCTGTAAAATAAACCTTCTTTTTTGAAATTACAGCAAGACATTTTCTCTCTTGTATTAATAAAAGGAAAGAATGGAAGGGGAAGGGACATATAACAATGAACTTATTCCTTTTCCTCCATTACCCCAAGGAGAGAGAGAAAGAACACCTTCACCCCCTCTTGAAGAGGATGGATTAGGTGAGAGTTATACACATCTTGAGTATGATAACCCACAAATAGATTTACAGCAGTCTCTCCTTCAAGAACCTACTGATAGGGAGTTCTCCTTTCGTAATGAAAGAAGAAATGAGACCAGCCAAGAACAAGGTGATGAGTTCACGCCTTTAACTCAAAACCCAATACACATGGATTCTAATCCAAGTGCAAGAGGAAGAGAGGAGACTCCTGTTGATAAGCTGGTTTTCCAGCTTAGCAATATGATTGAGCAGTCCATTATGACAAGATTAGGGACTAAGAGGACTTTAAACTTCGGGGATGAAGAGTTGAGTAACTCTTCTAAGAGGTCCAAATTCCAACCGCGAGAGAGAATTGAGTTCCCCAAATATGATGGGGCAAGGGAGGCTGACAAAATCCTCAATTGGATTCGTCATTTTGAGCTATACTTTGCCCATCAAGACAAGACAGAGCAAGAAGCTTGCTCTTGCCACATTGCATCTGCAGAAGGATGCTCTAATGTGGTGGTCCTTGTCACAAACAGGAAAAGAGCCTATTCATGAATGGGCTAAATTTGTGGAGCAACTAAAAACCACTTTCATGCCACCGAGGCATGAAGAGAACCTAACCTTTCGTTGGGAGAGGTTTAGGCAGTTCGATAATGAGAGTAATGAAGATTTTACAGCCAGATTTTGGAAACTCTCTCTAGAGTTACCCGAAAAGAGTGAGGAAGATAGGAGAAAGAAGTATTTAGCAGCTTTAAGCCCAAAAGTAAGGTACGAGGTTGAAATGTTTAACCCGACCACGCTTAAGGACCTCACTAAGCTGGCTGAAATAGCCGAGAGAAAATTGAATCCTCGTAAACCCTTCAATAAGGAGTATGGGTCATCATCTAAGACCAATAATATACCCACTTTTAGGAAACCAAACCGGTTTAAGAATAATAAAGGGAAGGGTAAAGCTCTTGTAAGGAATGTGAATAGCCAATCACGTCCTGGATGGGTGCCATTTCCTTCTATGACTGACGAAGAGAAGAGGAAGTTGATTAAGGAAGGAAAATGTTTCGGTTGTAAGAAACATAAGCCAGGGCACGTATGGCATAAGTGTCCCGTTCTCTTGGCTAAGATTGCCAAGACGAATTCAGGAAAAGGAAAAGCCAAGGCATCCAAGCAGGAGGGTGAGGCTTCTACCTTGTCACCCTCGAAATCTACTGTGACTATTGAGCCAATAGTGAATGCTGTCCATTCAGCCAATACCTTTGGGCATCATGATCTTTTTAAGGTGTATGGATTCAAGAATGGACAGAGAATAGTGGTTCTCCTAGATGATGGATGTAATTATGACTTAGTAAGTGATAGATTGGCAAAATTACTCCATCTTAAACCAGAACCTATAAAAAACATGTCTCTTTCAGGAGCTTTTAGGGGACACAATGAAGAAGACACATCCATAGTACGAAATATTCCTTTTCGTATACAAAAATATAGAGATCGAAGGGATTTTCTAGTAGCCCCTTTACAAGACGTTGACATGATACTAGGTAAACCATGGCGGTATGATTTTAACCCTGCTATTCATCCTCATACTCATCATTGTTGCTTTGTACATAAGGATGAAAACATAAGGATCGTAGGGGATCGGGACGTGTATACAATTCCATTGATTACTCCTACCCAAGCCAAAAGATTGGTAAAAAGAGGGGTAGATTGTAATCTTGTGTATATACGGGATTCACGAGATCTTCATATCTCAAAAGAAGATCGGAAGAGAAATGAGTTCCTTAGAGCTTATGAGGATCGATTTTCAAGAGATGACTCATTCGAATTGCCCATGGAGAGAGAAGATGATCATGCCATAGACTTAGAGCCAGGAGCTTCCCCTCCATGTAGAGCCCCATATAGGATGAACAGGATAGAAATGGAGGAGGTAGAAAAACAAATTGAAGATCTGTTGCAAAAAGGCCTGATTCGACCAAGCAGTTCTCCATTTGGAGCACCTGTATTATTGGTTAAGAAGAAGGATGAATCATATCGTATGTGTATAGATTACCGTGCTTTGAATAAACTTACGATTAAGAACCGGTATCCGATTCCAAGAGTGGATGATTTATTGGATATGCTTAAAGGTGCTAAAGTTTTTAGCAAATTGGATTTGAAATCTGGTTATCATCAACTTCGTATGAAAGCTGGGCATGAACATAAGACAGCTTTTCGCACTCTCACTGGACATTATGAGTTTTTGGTCATGCCTTTTGGCCTAACTAATGCTCCAACCACTTTTAGTAGGCTGATGAGAAGGGTTTTGCGACCCTACTTGGGAAAATTTGTCATAGTCTTTTTTTATGACATTTTAGTGTTCAGCCAGAATGAGGAAGAGCATAAGGATCACCTTGCTAAGGTGATGGAGCTCCTAAGGAAGGATCGATTGTTCCTAAATATCAAGAAGAGTGAGTTCTTCAAGACAGAAATAGAGTATTTGGGACACATTGTGTCTGCCGAGGGAATTCGGGTTGACCCTAAAAAGGTCAAGGCCATAATTGAATGGCCAATACCCAAAAACTTACATGAGCTGAGATCCTTCCTAGGGATGTGTAGTTATTATCGCAGATTCATTAAGAATTTTGCACGTCTTGCTTCCCCACTAACAGATTTGTTGAAGAAGCATTCCTTGTATGAGTGGGGAGAGGTTCACCAAGTAGCTTTTGAGGAGCTTAAGAGAACATTAGTGGCTGCACCAGTATTAACACTTCCGGACATGGACAAAGAGTTCTTTGTTGTATGTACGGATGCAAGTGGTACCTCGATTGGGGCAGTGTTGATGCAAGGAGGGCATCCCATTGCTTATGAGAGTAGAAAACTTCAAGGGGCTGAATTGAAATATATCACGTATGAGAAGGAGTTATTGGCAGTCATTCATGCTCTAAAGTTATGGAAGCATTATTTATATGGTTCTGCTTTCAAGATTAAGACTGACCATCAAAGTATCAAGCACTTGTTCTCTCAACCCATTGTCTCTTCAAGACAAATCAAATGGGCTGAATATATTCAATCCTTTGGGCAACCAAATATCGAATATCAGCCGGGAAAGGAGAATTTAGTAGCTGATGCTTTGAGTAGACGGCCCCAAGTTAATCACGTTTCTGTGATTAAGGAGAAATCATTAGGAGCAATGGTTGAAGCTTATCCTTTAGATGAGGACTTCGCTGACATTTATGGGAAGATTCAACGTAATGAGGTTGGGGATTTAGAGCTTATTCCATCGTGGATGGATACTTATTTTTGGGACGTGCCATATGTGTACCCAAAACATTTCGGTATCTAGTCATGAGTGAGTTACATGCGAGTCCATATTCTGGACATAGAGGTATTAGAGGAACCATTGACAATATTGAGAGATACTTCCATTGGCCTAAACTTCGCAAAGAAGTTTCGACCTTTGTTCAACAATGTGACGTATGTCAGCGCATTAAATCTGACACAAGTAAGACTGCTGGTCTTTTGCAGCCTTTGCCTATTCCTTCGGAAAGGTGGGAACACATTACAATGGATTTTGTGTCTGGTTTCCCCAAGGTTGGTCAGTTTGAGCAGATTTTCACTGTTATAGATAGGCTGAGTAAACAAGCTCATTTTATTCCCTGTAAAAAAGAGTTGTCTGCTCCTGAAACAGCAAGGTTATTCATTAGGGAAATCTTCAGGTTACATGGGTTACCAAAATCCATTGTATCCGATAATGATGGCCATTTCATTAGCAACTTTTGGACAGCTCTATTAGAGAATCTCGGAACCAAACTGAAATTTACTACAGCCTTCCATCCTCAAGGAGATGGACAAAGTGAGAATGCCAATCAAACCATAATTACTTTACTTTGAGCTTATGTCCATGACCAACCTAGAAGGTGGCCAGAGTTCTTACCCATGTTAGAGTTTGCTTATAATAACACTGTACATACTTCCACCAAGAAAGCCCCATTTGAAATCATCTATGGGCAATGTTTACCCACTCCAATAACACACTTGGGGGAGCGAATTTTTGCTGCTGACCAGTTTGCTGAGGATATGTCACAGGTTATTGAGCAGGTAAAAGAACATATTAAGAAGGCCCAGGTTCAACAATCCAAGGCAGCCAATAAAAAAAGAAAAGAAGTTTATTACAAGGAGGATGATTGGGTTTTATTGAAGATTGATAAAAGAAGAATCAAGTCAGTGAGAGGAAGTACCAAACATGTCAAGCTAGCACCGAAGTTTTATGGTCCATTTCAGATTTCAGCAGCTTTATATCCAGAAGAAGGATCCAGAGCGTATGAGCTGAAGTTACCAGCCCACTGGCGTATGAAGAACATCTTTCATGTGAGCAATTTGAAGAGATACCGTGGCGATACTTCTACGTTTTTGGATACTCAGCAGCAAGAAGAACCTGAACTTGAAGATGGGACTGAAGTTCTTACTCCGGAACAGATCGTATACCATAAAGAGAAGAGTACTCGTGGAAAGAAGAGATATATGTATTTACTGAAGTTTAAAAACCAGCCAGCTAGTGATGCACAATGGATGGAAGAAGAGTTCTTTACAGATTTTCCACAGATACTCGCAGATTACAAAGAGGCGATGCAATGGCAGAAGTAACAAGAGAAAGTGCACATAAGAGGAAGAGACAAGCAATAATCCAGAAGAGGACTTCTGCTCATTCAAGCAGGAGGGAGTGTCATGACAAGAGAAATGATTATTTAGTTAATTAATAGTCATTAGAACTTTATTATTGTTAGGCGCCAATTTGATGGTGCGGTTATATGTTTGTATTTATGATAGATCAAGCGGTGTAAATAGTACCGCCAAAACTATGTAACATTGGCCAATGATTATTAATAAAGATGTGCACACACGTGTCTAGGTCCTAGGGGCAATAGGAAAGGGAAAGGGTGCATTAGAGTGCATTGAATGGTAGGTGCATGGGTCATAGGCTAAGGGTAGGTGTAAATGGGAAGATGGAACTTGAGTGATCTCAAGGGACATTAATGAAAGGGTATCACCCTTTCATTGTGAATCTCACGTAGCATTTTTTTCTACCACATTGCATTCATCCGTCATCTCTCTCCCACCTTGCATGTAGGTCGAAAAAGAAACAAGTACTCTCACGAGGGCGCTCTTCCCCATTGGAGGGCCAATCGGCATTCAAATTCTGCATGCATTGCACACATTTGCATTTTCGAAAAGCGTGGATCTTCACACTGAAAGGGCTGACACATGTGGATAGCACACAACTGCCTGGCAAAGGTGCAGCATGGCATGGATATGCGGGCTGGAATGGGTCCCTGGTAGAGGCACACAGGAGGCAGAAAATGCTTGGCAGATGGCTCAGCATGTCAGGCCAAAAGGTGCCTGCAAAGGGCAGGCTATGGGCCGTGGCAGAGGCCCATTAATGGTGGGAGAACCAGCAGGAGTGTCGGCCATCTTGGAGGGGCTGGTTGGGTTGTTTGGAGCCAGCCAACCAAGCCTTATATAGGCAGACAGAAGGGGCTGTGACCCTGCCTTGAAAGGAGGGCTAAAGCCCTTGAAGTGTGGGCCAAAGGCCTTGAAAAAGAGAGCCCCAAAGGGGCATTTATGGCAGACCTGGTTGGCCAGATTAGGTCTGCGTGGTTGGTTTTTTGCCAGGCCCTTGGGGGCCTATAAAAGGAGGGCCTCCAGGCCCTCATTACTCATTCTCTGGAGCAGCCTTCACACAAGCAGCAGGAGCAGTCTTCTACCCATCTTGGAGCCTATACTTTGCAGGACCAAGAGACCTAGAGAAGCTGCAGACGGAGCTTGAAGGGTTGCCCACCTAGGCTGATCTATAGGCAGCAAGGTGGAGAGGATCATTCCGACGCTCGAGGTGTAGCATGCGGGCTCGAGTCTAGAGATAGCCGGCGGATAGGAGGAGGACCTTGTGGTAAGATCAGAGGACCACACCATTGGTAGGACTCTGGATCCATCTCTTTTGTATTGTGTCCATAGCTTTGGACGAAAATATATTATTTTGGTGGTTTCTTTATCTGGCTGGTTCATTGTCTATTGATGAGTCTACACATCTATGCTATACACATAAGTTTAAGAAGTTTGTGATTTCACACCCCACACCACACTATGTGAGCTCCTGGGCTATTCTATCAATCTTCCGCTGTGCGTACCCTCTGTCGGTCCATTTCCAACACAATCCTGGTGAGGGAATTCTTCTTCATTCACATCCCATTGGCATTGGTGTTCCCTTGTGTGGTTTTTGTTTGGGTGATGTTAATGTGTTTAAATCTACGGAAATATTGTCATGATGATGGCAATTGATTGTGAGATGCTTTATGTGAGTTTAATCTTATGCATGCTGGCTTAAGCTAATCTGCACGACTATGATAGATCCATCAGAATTAATTCATTAATTGACTGTAATATCATGGGACAAACTTCTTAACATTGTTTGATCCAACGGTAGTTGATTTAAATGGCCCACACTATCGGGATTGGCACATAGACCTCTGTTCACATTGTCTGTTTTTGTGGAAATTGATCTCCCATTCTTTCCCTGTTAAGTAATTTTGAGATTTTGTGTAGTTATGTTCAAAGCAACTGAACAGCATGAAATTGAGAAGGTAGTCTAAGATAAGACCCTATCAACAGATGCCTTAGCCGAATTCTTTGATTGCTATGGAGATGTACCGTTTCCAGGAAATTAATTTTTATGAACCTTTGATTTGGTCCTCCTTATTATTCTCTTGTTGGTTTGACGTGCGTCTAAATCTAAGTAGTTGAATTTTCTCTTTGCTGCTCACTAGCATGACAGCTGCCTGTAATGCTTATGGATTTTCGGTTTTTTGGTCATAGAAGCATTCTTTGTCATAGGCCACTCATTTAAATGTTTCCTTTGTTCTTGTTTCAGCTCTTGTGTCGAAAAATGTGAGGACACAGGTTGCATTAATTCCATGCGCTTTTCAAGCTGTAGAACTTCAGTGAATGGTGCTGGTACAGAGTGGCCCAAGAGTAAATCCCCTTTCCATCAGTTGATTGAATGGGACTGCAAGAGTGAATGTCGATATCAGTGCATGATTCTCCGGGAAACTGATAGAGAGAAAGAAGGCCAGCCACCTGTGAAGTATCATGGCAAATGGCCTTTCAAGCGAGTGCTGAACTTTCAGGTGTGTCACTTTTAACCCTCCGGTGAACCAATCCGCTTTCTTTTTCCCAGCTGTTCCATTGTTCAAAATTTTCACCCTCGTATGCTCTCAAGCAGACTTGATTTTTCTTGTAAAATGATACTTTAGTCTTCTTTCTTCTTCACTATTATGTTGAGTGCACCTTTTTCCAATGTGACTTTTTGCTGAAAGGGCTATAAAGATAGTATGCCTATCCAGACTTTATCGACAGTATGTTTCTTTGGCTCAAGCTACCATAAGGTGCATTAAAGCACTGAGTGAATTCGCTCAATGAGGTTTAATCTTCTTAAATACAAGCTTTTGGGAATATGATCCTGAATATATTGCAGAAAAGTGAAGATAAAGGCCACCAGTTGCAAATAAACCATGATGCTTTCTGTTAGAAGAGGCCACTAACCCATGTGTGAGCCCCATATGAAGAGGACAAGGGTTTAGATGACCTGGCTAACAGGCTGATTCAGGACTTGCAGTATGGGCAAATATAGTCCTCGGAACAGTGCGCAGGTGTCTGGTACATCGTACATCCCTGCAGCTGATTCGCAGTACAATATTTCTATGTCTGAGAACAGGCTGGACATATTTTGGTGGAGTTCTACAGACCCAGGTTGGCCTGGATCTGGTTGGTTTAGCCTTAGTTTGCTCAGTTCTAGTCCTACAGAAGCCCTTCATACAAGGCTCGCAGGAGCAGAACAGAGTCAAGCCTTTCATGCCCTACATCTCAGATTTTGCGCAGGTCTTCTCTGGCTGCCTTTTGCCTAGCTCATTGCTGGATGTTTCTTGCTCTCTTTGTGAGTGGTTTTCCCACGCCTGTCGATGAATAAAATCTGAGTGTTAGGTCTCTATTTTCTGCTTCATTTCTCTGAGTGTGGGTTCAGCATGTGTGTGCAGTGAGATCAGTGAGAGGTTGAGTTTTATTCTGCTCCATAGGTTACTACTTCAGTAGGCCCTCAACTCTAACATGGTATTAGAGCCAAAGGTGATACTCTCGTGATCTGCTCCAGGCTCCTGCAAAGTGCGTCCCTCCAAGAAGGAGACTCCGATTCAGTGATTTGTTGTAATTTCATTTTTCTGTTTGATTGTTGTAATTGAAAGCTTGTCAGGTCATTCTCAAGCGCTTGCAAATGGCTTCTTGCATGCCTATTCCTAACTTTGGAGAAGGTGGGGACTAAAGATCCCATCTAGAAGTGTCACACGCGGGTTCAGAGATCTAAAGGTGCCAGGCATATAGTAGGTGAACCTTTTGGTATTGTATCTTGTCTAGTTTGTGGGCGGACGGAAATATGTAAGTGTTGCCTCTATATTTGTCTTTGAGCACAGTCTATTTGCTGGCTGGCGCTCACATGAATGGTTGTGTAGTACACACATGTTATGAAGCTTGTGCAACACTTCGCTTGTACTTCCTGGGCTCATCTATCATTCTTCCGCTGTATCAAAGATCTTTACGTTGGTTTTACACAGGTTGGCCTTCATGTCCTGACTGTCACAAAAAGTTTATAGAGCTGTCAAATGCATCTATAGTCCCTCTGCCTCCTAGTGTGTCTACAAAAGAAGCTAGCTAATCAATGTAGAAAGGAGATAAGAGCTGTCAAATGCATGTATAGTTCCTCTGCCTCCTAGTGTCTCTACAAAAGAAGCCGGCTCATCAATGTAGAGACCAAAGAGGTGGAGATACGAGGCATCCCTGTTTCACCCCAATGGTGCTACTCACTTCTCCAACTCCCTGTGCGGTGCACATTGTGCTTGTGACTCACTGATGCAAAGCCATGGCCTCCCAAATAATGTCGGGGGGAATAACCAGGGCTTTGAGTCTTGTGATGAGGCCCATGCTATTGAATCAAAGGCCTTTCTGAAATCCACAAAGCAGTTTATACTTTGTTTTCCATGTCTGGCTTTCTATATGAAGGCCCCGAAGGTGAAGATGTGGTCTAGTGTGGAGTTTGGACTGATCGCATGAAAAATCTCCTTATCGAATTGCTTGCATGCATGTGCTCTTGACATACTTACTGATGTGTATCTCGAGAGTTGTCCTGTATACCTTGGTTGTCAATTGGCCAATAATCTAGTAGTTGCCTGTATCCATGGGATCCGCTGCCTTGTGATTGGGTATGATAGTATTCATTGTCCAGGAGTCAGGCAAACCTTTGCAGAAGGCTTCATGGAAGAGCTTGGTTAGGATTGGAGCAAAAACTCCTCATGTGTTAGTTAGGGAATTTTTTGAAGGCCCTCTTGGTCCTTGGCCTTCCCATTCACAATTTCTTAATAGCTTCTTTCGAACGTGCTGCGGTGAAGAGCATAGAGGTGGTGGGGCAGGGAATATCCTCTAGAACATGCATGGGTTGACTTGGTTGTTTTAAAGTGTATCTGCATAAGCGAGAGCGAGAGCGAGCGAGCGAGCGAGCGAGAGAGAGAGAGAGAGAGAGAGAGAGAGAGAGAGAGATGCTAATGGTTCATTCAAATATGACAGGAGCCTTTCTCAGTTGCCTTTTCTGTAGCCAATCTAGCTGCACATGTACACGGCTTGTCTTCATTTCTCAGTTTGGTACATTACAAGCTGCCAAGACGTCCTCAAGGGAAAAAGAGTCCCTATTATGAATACTGTGATGTATGGACAGTGTACGGGTTGGTTTCCATGAACTCTTGGCTATGGAGTGCAGCCTTCCATGCAAGGTATGCCCTACACTTTTGCTTTTTTTTGTTGAAAAGATATCCCGTCAAATGGCATTAAACGTGAGTGATTCAGTATATAGGATAAGCGTGCGGTGTGTTCTGAATGTGTGGCTCGAAGACAAGCCTACTGTGAGATCCAAGATTTACAATATGCATAAGATGGAAGTGAAGACGACAGAGCAGCAAAGAAGGCTGGCTGCTGTTCGGGGATGTTCTTGAAAAGGGTGACATAATAAATGTGAAACAAATGGAGTTCCAGTGCTGATGCTTAGATGTAAACCTTGTGGTGAAATAGGAGTGTAGGTTAGGTTTACATAAAGTCAGATAATTAATGGCTACTTGAATCCTACAGATGCCATATAAGAAAACAGCAATCTTGAAAGATCTACATATATCTAATTTTTGAAGTATCTGGTGCCACTAATCTAACATATTTCTTGACAACTATTTGCAGAGACATAAAGTTTACAGAGAGGCTAGACTACTGCTCAGCTGTTGCTCTACTAGGGATTGCACTTATTGTAGCTATTATCAGAACATCCAGTTTGAGGAGTGAGGCTGCACGTGTGATGGCGGCTGCTCCAATCATAGCATTTATTACTACTCATATTCTGTATCTCACCCTCTACAATTTTGATTATGGTATGCTTGATTTCTGGACTTCTGCATTTTATTTTCACGTGCAGCTTATAGGTTAATGCTTAAAAGATTGAGGGCAGATTTGACTTGTTTTTGGACCTGTACACGCAAGTATGCAAGCATGTGAACGCATGAGATAGGGGACATTGTATTGGCTAATTGCTTGTCCAATTCTGAGCTACGTTGAAGTTTGGTGGAGTTTGCAAAAAATGCAGTCAGCTTTTGTCTAGCTATCGTGTGTTGATCCTATAAAACAATAGCTGGCTGACGCCCATACATGTGGCCGATTTACTTTGACCTATCTACTTAGTATGGAAGGCCGTGGTTTTGTTTCCACCGGAACCACGGGGAGGGGGGGGGGGGGTAAAAAAAGAGAGAAGTTACTGATATATGCGTTTCTTAACTTGCATGTTTCAAATTTTGATCAGGCTGGAACATGAAGGTTTGTGTGGCAATTGGTTCTATCCAACTACTACTGTGGACTTTATGGGCTGGGTATGTTCACCATCCTGCAAGATTCAAGCTGTGGTTTGTGGTTTTGACTGGGTCTCTGGCCATGCTTCTGGAGATATTTGATTTCCCTCCCATTTGGGGTCTACTTGATGCTCACTCTATTTGGCATGCTGTCACTATACCCCTGACGTTGTTATGGTGGAGTTTTATCAAAGATGATGCAGCATTTAGAACTTCACAACTGCTTCATAGAGCAAAAGAGACAGGGGACACAAAGAAGGTTAGGTGACTTGTCATGTTCACATTTTACATTGGTACGTTGGATTGTATTTCAGCGTAATGGATCTTAAAAGGCAGGAATTCAAGAGATATATCGACATGTCAATTACATATTGGCATTGTATCATTCTTCGGAGACATGCTTAGAAGGCAATTGTGAATATAAGAAGGAAATACAAGGTGGTTCAAGGCCTAGGTTGGGAACAGTTCTACCAAATCTATGGACATCATGCACTGATATTAGGTCATTAGTCGAGCTGATCTTTTTGAATTTTGTGTCGAAGTCTTGTGAATCATGGTCTGCAAATTGATATAGTAGAGTAAATTGAAATGTACACAAATCATAGTTTTTGATTTACTGCTGTAATAGTCGGTTGAAGCAAGACCAGTGTAAGCAGTAGTTTGGGTTTGGTTCCAATGAATTTGAAGGCTGTTCCTTTGAAGTCCTTTTGTAGGAAGAGGGAAGACGACAATTGATCTGATAAGCTTTTCAGTTTTTGTTTTTGTTGTCATTTAGTCTGGAGTCATTGATTTTTATATGGAAATTCAGATACTTTGGCAACGGCAATCACTGATATGATTTATCTATACACTGGCCGAGCTTATTTGTTCTGCTCTCTTCGGCATTCTGGTTTGGTAAGGAAATTGCAATGAATGTTACCGGTCGGTTAAGCGTCTTATGGACTTCTTACTGCGTGATATTGAGCATTCCAGGCGTTTCGTTCAAGCAAGCAAGCTGCACTTAGTTTTTGTCATGCTTTCCTTCTAGTTTGACTGGTGTGATTAAACGTTTAGGTCTGTTTTCTCTCGTGAATTATTTCTAAAAGGACATTCACATTATGCGCAATTCACCTGCACAGAAACCAAAATTGGCATGTCGGACTTGCATTCAGTTCAATATTCACGACGCATGATCTTCCCAAGTCTTTCTCTGTCTGCTATGCATATGAATAATTATAGACAGTAGGGCTATTGTGGCTTGATCACCTTGTTTGTTGATTGCTTTAATGGAAGTTTGACGTTCTTTGGGAGTTTTCCTCCCAATTCCTTTTCACAAATAAGGTTGTGTAAGTAAAACTTTTAGTTGAGGCACATTAGGCCATTCTCTATATTCATTTGACATATTAACATTGACGAATTGTCACTTGTATTGGGAGGGTCCCTAGGCCAAAGCAACTCCTATTGAATCGCATACAAATTCTTTGGAGACGTTGAAAATGAATCTATGGTTTATTTTTTCTCTTTGGCACTAACTGTGTTATACATCTTGCATGTGTCCTCCTTTAGTGTACTGTTGCGTGATATTCTTTGCTTCTATCCTTTCGATTGTTACTCCAATCAAGCCTAGGTTTATTTATGAAGTGTGTTGCCTTGATGTTTCGCAGGAGTATAATGGTACAATAGGGCAGCCCATACCTGCCTTAAATAGAATTTTTATTGATACATTTTGATCCTGCACAAGTTGCTCTGAATTTGTGCAATTAGCCAACTCGCCCTAGAGCCGCGAAAGAAAAGAAATGATAGGCTTTGTAGGATGCGAAGTTCGGCTGAGATATCTCAAAGCAATAGATGCCAATGTGTTATATAAAACCAAGATATTAAGAGCATGAGAACCTTGGAAAATGTCTTGCTTTCTTGCTGAGTTTCTCATTCTCTTAAGATTTCTTGCTGAGTTTCTTATGTTTTAGACAACCCTACTTGAGCTAGCTTGTTTCTCTTTGTAAGGGAAGCATAGCAAGAGATGGAGTTGCATTTTTGAATCTATTTGATGCAAGGATTTTTGCTAGGAATAAGAAATGAACATGATATGAAACAAGCAGATGGATTGTTTGAATAAGATAGGGCTAGGTGATTATAGAATGCATTGAATTTTAGATCTCTTTTGAAAGTTCTCTTTGATCTAGATTGAGTTGATTGATGATTGGCCGATATAGGGATGGAGACTGGAAAGCATGCTTTTGGCTACCTCAGTCATAAATGTGCTCGTCATCTTATTGCGTATGGTGAGGGAATCATTCCATGGGATTTGTGACTCGTAATTTCCTTGGAGCTAAACCTGTAATGATTGCAAACAAGGAGAGGCAAAAACAAACAACTTTCAAATGAGCAAGGCCCATTGCCCAAAGTTGTACTCAAGAACCTTTGATTCAGAATTAGGGCCTCCCTAGTTGTCGAATGCCCAAGTATCAGTAAGAGAGGAAACCTATCCTTGAATTGGCTCGGATTGTCTATCGAGCCCATGTCCAAAGTGAAACCTAGAACATAGTGAGAACTCATCAATGGACTCCTCGAGTTTCAAATCATAGGGAAGAGGGAATGAGGATCTACCTACTAATTCACACAATGCCCAAGTATCGGTATGAGAGGAAACTTCTCCCATATTTTTTGCCATACAATGTTGTTAGTGGATCAATTCGAGTCCCAATGTCAATGACTTTTCTATAGGCCATGGTTTACCTTTGAAAATTTGTGTGTACACACGCGCACGCACACGCACACCCATACCCCCACTCCCACGCACCCACTCTCTCTCTCTCTCTCTCTCTCTCTCTCTCTCTCTCTCTTACCTTTTCATTTACCTTTATCCAATTTTCCCTTATCCGCCCCCCTCGCCACCCCACCACCCTCGCCCCTAACCCTTACTTCCAATGATTTTCCTCCCTAAATTTCCCTATGTTTCCCTAATTACCCTTATTTTCCCTAAATTTTCCCTAAATTTTCTATAGTTTTTTCTTATACCCCCTTTTTTCTAATATTTCTCCTTATATCCCCCATATATTTTCTTGTTTTTTTAAATATTTTTTCCTTGTTTTTTCAATAATTTTTCTAATTGTCCCCCTACTTTCTCTCATACTCTTCCCCTACTTTTCTCTAATTTAACCCCCCCCCCCCCCCCCCCCTCCCCTTGCCTTTTTCCTTTTCTCCAATCCCCTTACTTGTATCTCCTAATACACCCTAATTTTCCCATTTTTTGTAATTTTCCTAATTTTCCATTGGTTTTTTCCATCTTTTCCTTTAAAATTCCCCCTTATTTTCCATCTCCTCGCTATTTTTCCCTATCCTATTTCTCTCTTCTCCCCCCCTATTTTCCCCATTTTTTGTATTTTTTCTCGTTCTTATATTTCCCTTTTCCCCCTTGTTTTTCCCTAAATTACGCCCTACCCCGACTCTTCCTCTCCTCGATTGCGATTACCCTTTGGTTTCCCCCCCTCCCACCCTTTGTTGACCTTGAGTTACCTCCAACCTTTTGCTTCTTGCTCCCTTCTCCCCGACTTCCCTCCCTACCTTATTTAATCCCTTTGCCTTTTCTCAATCGAGCCATCATTTTCATTGTGCCCTTCCGTAGCAGTCTGCACTTCCACCTTCAATTTTCATAGCTCCTACGCTTCATGCTATGGGCTCTCTCTCTCTCTCTCTCTATATATATATATATATATATATATATATACTCTCTTGCCTTTTCATTTACCATTATCTAATTTTCCCTTATTCCCCCCCTACCCCTAACCCTTATTTTCCTTGTTTTTCCTCCTTAAATTTCCCTAAGTTTCCCTAATTACCCTTATTTTTCCTAAAATTTTCCTAAATTTTCTATAGTTTTTTCTTATACTCCCCTTTCTTCAAAATTTTTCTAATATTTCTCCTTATATCCCCCATATTTTGTCCTGTTTTTCCTAATATTCTTTCCTATTTTTTTCAATAATTTTTCTAATTGTCCCCCTACTTTCTCTCATACTCTTTCCCTACTTTTCTCTAATTTCCCCCCCCCCCCCCTTGCCTTTTTTCTTTTCTCCAACCCCCCTACTTCTTTCTTGTAATACATCCTAATTTACTCCTTTTTCCTAATTTCCCTAATTTTCCATTGGTTTTTCCCATCTTTTCCCTTAAAATTCCCCCTTATTTTCCATCTCCCCCCTATTTTTCCCTATCCTATTTCTCTCTTATGCTCCCCCTATTTCTCCTATTTTTTCTCGTTCTTTATATTTTGCCTTTTCCCCCTAAATTTTCCTAAATTATGCCCTACCCTGACTAAACCAAACCCCTACCTTCCTCTCCTGACTGTAATTACACTTTGGTTTCCCCCCCTCCCGCCCTCGGCTGACCTTGAGTTACCTCCAACCTTCTGCTTCATGCTCCATTCTCCCCGACTTCACTCCCAACCTTATTCAATCCCTCTGCCCTTTCTTAGTCGAGCCATCATTATCATCGTGCCATTCACCTCCTTTAATTTTTGTAGCTCCCAAGCTTCCTACAGGTGAGACACATACTGCTCGTTGTTTCCTGATCTTTGTAATGATCATTGCCCCTCCCCTCCTTGTCATCTGCCACTGTAGCCTGCACTGCCTATGTCGTTCCATGTCCAAGCTCTGAGCTTTGCATACTCTCCCACTACTCCCTCTACTCACCACATCATTGTCAGAATTCATTAAGTTGCATTTCATTGCAAATCGTGATTCATTGCTCTCCACGTTGCGCATCTGCCCACATGCATGTCTCTCTGCCCACAGCTCGCGATTTGGCCTTCTCAGGTCCTCGGTGCCGTCCACGACATTCAATCTCCTTTATGGCGTTGCTTCTTTGCGTAGTTTTAATTTTTTGTTTACTAATGAGTACTTCTTATGTGCATAAACATTGGTTCAAAAAACGGGATTATGCATCAACTAATGGCAACACTTTTATATCACTTTTTTAACACTTATCATAGAGATCCCTTTTTCTTGCATTTACTATTTGGTGGGGAGTAAGTTCCACATGGTGGGCTTACTCCCCACCATGTGGTCTTACCTTTGGATTGGGGGTGGGACGCACACACACACACACACTTATCGTAGTTACATGCACTCATGATGTGTGCACACACTCTCTCACGTTACATAACACACTTTAGTGGTGGCTGACTAATGATGAATTTGTGATACTGATTGTACATATAACATGGTAGTTGCAAAATTTTGATATATGTGAATCTTGACGGATGTCTTTGTTCCTTGGTGAAGCAATAACATGCCAGGGAATATAGGCATTACTTGTCTACCCAATTGAAACTATGATGTTCTAACACCTAGTTTTTCTTGGATGGTGGTAGGTAAGTGGACCCTGAGCTCGGAACTTGGACTACCTGACGGGTTTGACACTTTTGTACTAATTCTATGCTTAGGTTTGCAAACTCAATTTAAAGAAAAATTCTATTGCCAATCCTCTTGCTCAGGTCTTTATCCAATTTTTGGATTGTTATATTGTCAAAAGTTACTTTAATTTTGTTTTCTTAAAATTTGCAATCCATTTCTCATATGCATCTTTTAATAATTATCCAAATGAGTGAATTAATTGTATGGTTCATTTATTGATGGGATTACACACACACTAATCTCACTACTAGCCTTTGGTCGTGTTAGTACCATACAATTAATTCAGAATCAGAGGATAATTTTAAGCATGCTTAAATCTTTGTTAGTAGAAGTATTTTGAGTCCCTTTCATTGGATTACTAATGATTACTTCTTATGTACATAAACATAGGTTTCGAAAATGAGATTATGCATCAACTAATGGCAGCACTTTTATATCACTTTTTTAACACTTCTCATAGAAATCCCTTTTTCTTGCATTCACTATTTGGTGGGGAGTAAGTTACACATGGTGGGCTTACTCCCCACCATGCGGTCTTACCTCTGGGTTGGGGGTGGGCCACACACATACACACATACACACACACACACACTTATCATACTTACATGCACTCATGATGTGTGCACACACTCCCTCACCATTACTTAACACACTTTAGTGGCTGACTAATGATGAATTTGTGACATTGATTGTACATATAACATGGTATTTGCAAAAATTTAAATATATGTGAATCTTGACAGATGTTTTTGTTCCTTGGTAAAGCAATAGCATGCCAGGGAATACAGGCATTACCTGTCTACCCAATTGAAACTATGATGTTCTAACACCTAGTTTTTCTTGAATGGTGGTAGGTGAGTGGACCCTGACCTCGAAACCTACTACTTGATGGATTCGACACTTTTGTACTAATTCTTTGCTTAAGTTTGCAAACTCAATTTAAAGAAAAATTCTATTGCCAATCCTCTTGCTCAGATCTTTATCAAAATTTTGGATGGCTATATTGTTAAAAGTTACTTCAATTTAGTGTTCTTAAAAATTTCAATCCATTTCTCATATGCATCTTTTAATAATTATCCAAATGATTGAATTAATTGTATGGTTCATTTATTGATGGATTATTAAATACACACACACACACACACACACACAGAGTTATGGATAAATATGTGTGTTTACTTGTATGTGTGGCAATAGTATAAATATGTGTGTTTGCTTGTATGTGTGGCAATAGTATAATAAAATATGGTGTGCATAGGGCCCAGGGTTGAGGTGGCAGGGTATGACCATGTGCCATCCTTCCACATAAGAGTACCCATAGGTGCTCCATGGTAGTTATATTATAAAATGTTAAGGTGGCATGGTTTCTCCATGTGCCACCCCTTTACCTAGGCGGCCCCATGCTTGCATTTAGTGAGACATTGCCCAAGGACCATAGGTAAAGTAAATATAAAACAAGTGGAGATGGATATTATATTGGATTATTCCCTCCATGTAGGATGGACCCTGTGTTGGGGGGGGGGTAGATAGTCCAAGAATGCAAGTTAAATAATGCAGAAAGTAGGATGAGGTGGCAAGATTCCTTATGCCAACCGTCCACTTGTCCTCCTAGATGTTTGTGTGTATTAAATTATAGGAAGAAGCCATGGGAGTTTGATACACTATAGGATATGGGGGTTGAATTTAGGGAAAAATTCTTGTCGTACACAATTGAGAGTGCGTACCCACCAAGCTCACATGGAAGAAACCTCCTGTCACACCATGCATGTGGGGGGAGTGGCATTTATTAGGGGAGACCCCCTCTTTTGGCTATAAAAGAAGCGGGCTATTCCTTGATATGGCACGCTCATTCTTGTATAGCCACCATGCTAGTATTTTGATTTTCCCCATCCTTCCTTTTAAATAAAGCATGACTCTCTTCCATTGTTCCCCCTCTTCATTACCAGCCCTTTTAATCCCTTTTCCCTTCCCATGTTAACACTTCTCTTCTCATGTTCCCCTTCCCCCATGGCTCTCAAGCATCGCCATGTCTAGCGTCTACCCTCACACCTTGATTTCTTTTCTAGTTAATAGAAATGGTGTGGCTGTTGGGATACGAATCTCCACTTATGAAGATCATGTCACCTTTGATTACAACTCCGTAGTAGCTCTTGTGCAAAGAACCCTCCTCTCTCCTTTCAGTTTTTTAAGCTCCCTTTGAAGAAGAAGAAAAAAAGCTATCTTCCCCCCTGTCTCTAGTTCTCTCTCTAGTCCCTCTTCTCCCCCACCTCTCTACTCACCTTTAAGCCTCTCTCTTTAACCCCTCCCTTTTCTCTCTCTCCATTCCCCCTCTCCCTTTCTCTTCTCTCTCCTCGCATCAGCAGTCTCTCTCCCTTTCTCTCTCCTCCCCCCTCTCCACTTTCCTCCCTTACTTTGTATTTCTCTCTCCTCCCCCTCCATCTCTCTCTCATTCTCCCTCTCTCTCCCTCAGCTCCTGCCTCCCACTCCCCACCTCGTTCGCCGCATTGATCGCCCCTTGATCTCATCATGATGCCTCGCCATCCGCATTGGGCACCATGCCCGTGCCTCACTCCGTGCACCTTCACCTCGCTCCATGCGCCTTGTCTTGGGAAACGTGCCCTGCATGCCCACCCTCGTGTTCCTCGTTGTGTTGCCTTAGCACATCGTGCCATGTCGCCCCAATCATCGAGCCCACTGTTGCACATCTATTTCTCTTCTACCTACTCTACGCCTCACGTCGTGTAGCTGTCACCACTACGGTAGTCACCGCCACTGTTGTCAAACCCGCCCAATCTCTATGCCTCCATGCTCGCTTCCACGCCCTCCACTATCATCGCTGCTATTTTTGCTGAACCCGTCGCCTGCCTGCCCCGCATGTGTCGCCTATTATCGCCATCGTTGATGCCCTCTCATGATTCCACCTTTGCCTGTTGTCTGCCATCACCCTGCTGTGCTGTGCGCCTGTTGTCGCCACCTTCCCCTTGCACTCCACACCCCCTTGCACTTCGTGCCTCGAGCATCATGTTCCACTGTGGCCTCCCTCCCCTCCACGCGCCTTCGCCTTGCGTGTTGTGGACTGCCATCGTCGCCTCCTTGTGCCATCTCTTGGCGTTGTGTTTGATCTGTGCCCAGCCACCACTCCTCGTGTTTTGCACCCCACTCCGGGCATCATACCCTACTAGCCTCTTTGTGCACCCACTGCATGCCTCACGCACCGCACTGACCACCTCCCTAGACCCCTGCTCCACCTTGGACTTCCCCTCCCTACCTCACTTTCTGCACTGCCTCCCTCCTTGGTTGTCACACTACGTCCATAGGTACCCCTTCCTTCTCCTAGGGTGCCACACTGCCCTTTCGCCCCCTAGCTCATGGTCTTTCTTCCCTCCTCTATGCCAACAAAGCTTCAAGGGCCGTATCTTTTTGCTCAAGTGGAATTTCTTGGCGCGTTAAAAAGAAGAAATGTTCAGTTCTCCGAGCTCTTCATGGCTGGCTGGTCAAAATCAAAATTTATTCCTCCTATGAGAAGCAGACACGTGAAAAGTGAGTCTCTTCTAGCGAATTCTCTCAAGCGGCCAACAAAATGCCAGAATCTAGTTCATCTAACTCCGTCCCTTGAAGGTCAAGAAGAAAAGAGCATTCAAGAAAAAGGTCAAGGTGCAGGAAAAGCCAAGGAGTTATTAGTATGATTACGCCAAGGAGATAGAGTTCTCAGAATTCTTATGTAATAATATGCATTTATATGGTTAAGATATTCCGTCCTCGGAACCCATTTGTTCCTAGCCAACCATTTGTTCCTCATCACATGAACTTCATGTGGTAATCTTGTTTGGACACAAAGTGAATTTTCAGCAAACAATTGTGAGCTTGTTTGGGCCAGAATGCCTTGCTAAGGTTTTGGCTTCCCCCCATCCACTCATCCTCCCAAGGCTTCCCCCCATCCACTCATCCAAAGGTGTACAGGTCTTTATGGGATATGCCGGCTATTATAGAAGATTTATATTGTGGTATGCCATGATAGCTAGACCACTTTACAAATTATTAGTGGAATTCTTATGGACAGAAGAGTGCGACCAAGCCTTTGAGCTTTTAAAGTGGTGCTTGATCACAGCACCCATCCTTATATCTCCCAATTGGGATATTGATTTTCATGTTCATACTAATGGATCCAAGTATGCAATTGGGAGTGTGCTTTGTCAACCTGGTGAACATAAGAAAGACTATCCATTCTACTTTGCCAGTCAACAACTGAATGATGCAGAGATCAACTATACCACCATAGAAAGAGAAGCTCTAGCAATGGTGTATAGTGTTAAGAAATTTTGGCACTATCTAATGGTGGCAAATGATTTTGTCTTCTACACCAACCATCAAGCATTGCTTTATCTTGTGAACCATCCATGTACAACAGGAAGAATAACTAGATGGCTCCTCTTGCTTCTAGAATTCAACTTCAAAATAGTGGTCTGCAAAGGTGCCCACAACACTACATTGCCGATCACATGTCTCGTGTCAAGTCGGGAGAAGGAGCCACTGGAGTAGAAGATGATTTGCTAGATGCCACACTATTTCAAATAGATGCTGTTCCAGAGTGGTGTGGAGATATCATTGGGTACTTAATGGCAGAAAGACCACCCCCTAAAATGAAAGTAGTAGATGCCAGAAAACTAATTCTAAAGGCTGCACCCTATCAACTCATTGCAGGACAACTGTATAAGATGGGCAAGGACCAGGTATTAAGAAGATGTGTAATGCCTCATGAGATCATGCCAATCCTGAGTGAAGTCCATGAAGGCATTGCAAGAGGACACTTCCAAGGGGAAGCCACAGCAAGAAAAGTCCTCCTCGCAGGCTACTGGTGGCCAACACTTTGGGTAGGCAGATGCCTATGAATATGTAAAAGGCTATGATGTATGCCAATGAGCTACTAAACCACAACACAAAGACTTCAATCCCCTAACAACAGTTGTTGCACAAAAACGATTTGAAAAATGGGGGATTGACTATGTGGGTCCCATCCATCCAGCAGGCAAAGGGAACACAGGCACACTACATTGTGGCCACTGATTACTTTACAAAATGGGCTGAAGCTAAAGAAGTCAAAAAGGCAGATGCTAGAAGCATAGAAAGATTCTTATACGAGAATGTGATCACCCGATTCGGGTGCCCCATTGAAATTATGTCGGATAGAGGCACACATTTTGTCAATG
Organism: Dipteris shenzhenensis; assembly: GCF_047967505.1. Lineage (NCBI taxonomy): Eukaryota > Viridiplantae > Streptophyta > Polypodiopsida > Gleicheniales > Dipteridaceae > Dipteris > Dipteris shenzhenensis. Next base: position 48,522,701 of record NC_141607.1, on the reverse strand, counting down.
AGGTAATCCAACAACTCTTGTCTAGCTTTATGGTAATCCATAGAAAAAGCACACCATACTACCCCCAAGGAAATGGACAAGCCAAATCCACCAACAAAATATTATGCATTATCCTCACCAAGGTAGTAGAACCACAATGTTCTGATTGGGCAGAGAAACTGAATGTAGCCTTATGGGCATATAGAACCACACTCTCTGCATGTAGGAATTGTAAGACGTTCTCTCTCTGCATGTAGAACTTGCATATAGAAGTTGCATGTAGAGATTGCAAGTTGCATTTAGAAGTTGCATGTTACATGTGGGAGATTCATGTTGCATGCAGGAGTTAAATGTAGAACTCGCATGTAGAACTTGCATGTAGGAGTTGCATGTAGAACTTGCATGTAGAACTTGCATGTAGGAGTGGCATGTAGGATGACTTGCATGTAGAACATGCATGTAGGAGTATGTGTCTTTGCAAAATCATGTGAGTGCACGTGATGTGTCAATTAGGTAGGGACTAATTATATGCTTATTTGAGGGATTTAATAGGGAAACTAAGACTCAATCATCCCTAATACAAAATTGATTAGCTCTTCGTAAATGTGCAAAAATGTGCATATGCCAGTGAGTGTGCATGTAACAATCTAGTGCAAACTATATGTGCAAAAATGTGCATATGCTAGTAAGTGCACGTGTAACAATCTAGTGCAAAATGTTGAAGACGGGGTTCTCAAAACTTCATTATTGTCACGGATGGATTGCATGTATATGTTGTATCGCTTCAATCAGTTCCCATTTATGATTGTGTTGAATTTAACCCCGATAGTGCCAAATGTTCGCTCTTTCCCATGGCTTTCGTAGAAAGAGTAGAGTATTCTTAGTATGCAGGGCTCCGAGCCTTTTTGTCACCTAGAGATATATCAGGGTTGTTGTTTGTAGTATACATGTAGCTTAGGACCTCGAGTCATATTCTGGTGAGAGATGTAGGCTTAAGTGTGGTAAGCATAGTGCATGCATGTGTAAAGGGAACGTGTATCATCATGATTGAGGTAATGAAGGCTTTTGCCTTCATTGGAGGTTGTAGGGTTTAGGAGGAGTTCAAGGGTTAGAGAGAGGTTTAGGGTTTAGAAGGAGGTTTCAGGGTTTAGAGGGAGGTTTAAGAGTTTAGAAGAGGTTCCAGAGTTTCGAAGAGGTTCAAGAGTTAGAAGAAGGACCAAAGGTTCAAGGTAGAGTACATGGTGGAGAACTTGTCTCTCTCATAGATCATGGAGGTTAAGGGTTGAGGAACTAGGGGTTTAGGGGGAGCATAGGAGTGGGAGAGGAAGAAGGTGTAAGAGCATGGGGGAAAGAAGAGAGAGGAGGGAGGAGGAGGAGGAGGAGGGAGGAGGAGGGAGGAGGAGGAGGAGAAGGAAGGAGAAGGAGGGAGGAGGAGAGGGAGAGAATGGGTTGCAAGGTTGGAGGAGAGGGGAGGAGGAGTTACAAGGTTAGGACATGCTTTTGGTGATCCCCTCCAACACCTTTTTCTTACTAGCTTACAACTTAGATTTTTCTCTTTCTTCCTCTTTCTTTGAAATGTCATAAGTACTAACTCCAATCCATCCACTCAACATCTATCCATTGCAACCATTCATGCCATGTTATGCCAATTACACTAGAATCTAATGTTGGAACCAAAACCTCACCAAATGGACTCTTCATCCTACCAACAATATTCCACAACAAAGGATCCATTCAAACCCTATGAAGTAGAAGGAATGATCCTTAGCAAAAACCCTCCAACAACCATGGCCGTTACACAATCCAAGGGACTAGATCAAGAAGAGGAATGGGGTCATGTTAACCGATTGGTTAACAATATGACACCACCAGTTGGTGATATCACTTTGTGGATGTTGACAAGTCTGTAGACTAGGATTGTGCCTTGGAGCCAAATGGGCCCAAGATGATTGCAAAAGAATGAGGAAAGAGAGTGGTATAAAGAGAATAGGGTTGGCCCTCCCTTCAAAAGGTGGCATGTATAAGAGGCCAAATATTTGACTTTTCTCTTTAATTATTGGTTGCACATATTGGAATACAAGCTCTCTTTCTCCTCTATGGAGTTGTGTCTTGTCCACTTATAGTGCCTTTATGAATGCCATATCCTCTTCCCTTCTCCTCCTCTCCCTTCTCCTCTTCCCTTGTTTTCGTGAGGATGGCATTTGCATGCATTTCTCTTGAGTAGTTCTCCATTGGTTTTTCTACAAGATCCCCACAATGCCTTAGTCACCACTAGACTACACAAGCCAGATGGATAACACTTTGGCACCCCCAAGGAAATAGAATGACTCATTTGAGGGCCTCACAAGCCTAAGAGAAGTAAAAAATGAATCAAGTGATGCCGAGTCCCACGATCCTAAAAGAAGACTCAACAGTGCACTAGGCTAGTCCACTAGTAGGGGTCCTGGGGACCACCTCAAGCTTGCATGTATTTAGTCAAGCCATACAGCAACATAGGAGGAATATCTTGATATAAGAGGTGTGCTCAAAAAGTTCTATAACTTTGTTATGCAAAGCATCATCTATGGAATGATGCTAATTTTCATGTAGGGTGGATTGGATCGGACATTGGAGGGCCGCTTGCAATTCCCTCCAATGTCAACATCCATCCATGACTTCCTCCCCATTCTTATTTTGGTTCACAATGACACCAACCTGAGCAAGGGCTACAAGAGGAATTTTTGTGGGGGATGAAGGCATAAGCTGAGGCAAAGTTGGCATGGTTCCAACCCAAATTGGAAAATTGAGCATGTACAGGGGTCGGGATATGCCTGCCTACACGACCAACTATGCTATCAAGAAAGACATATTAAAGTATATGCCATTGGAAGATCACCTGCTGCATCTTGGTGGCTTGGAACTGAAGGATGTTATGGGTGTCCTGCAATTCTTGAGTGCCCATGTAGCGGCCTTCAACCTCAGTTGTAGCTTGCATTTTTCCTTGATTGTTACAGGCACTTTTGTATGGTGGCATCATTCTGATCTTTGTACCACGTATCCAAGGAGAGCACAAGTGTAGCTAGAATTGATCTCGTCAGAGGTGGGCTTGGCTAGCAGCTTTTGGGGAGAGAGTGGAGATTGCCATGGATTGGGGGCCATGTAACGGTGGGGCTTGTACTTGCTATTTCTCAATGTGTCCTACTACATGAGGGTGGCAATTTGTGCCTGCAACTCTTCCTCCACCCGCTTCCACTACTTAGATTCTTCTTTGTAGTGGATGTCGACCAGCTTTACTTGTTCGCAAAAGTGAGGCTTCTATAACACTAAGATCTACTCCTTGTACAACTCTAGTTTGAGGTGTTTGACGATGGATCTCTAGGCTAAGTGGGCCACAAAGGCCAGGGGATCAAGTTGGGTCTCCTCCTCCATTAGGGTATCTTTGTTAAACTGGTGAGGCACATCTAGTGCAACTACTGGGGCTTGAGCTATTGACCAAGGTGGTACCTTTGCCCAAGGTATTGTCTCATTCTACTTCCAAAGAGTTGGTGCCAATCACTAGGATATTTCTTCTTATTCTTCTTCTTTCTTATGCTTAATAGTAGTGCCTACTTAACCATTTAAGCCTCCCAATTAATATTGGTTTTAATTTAGAGAACTTTCCTAGAACCCAAAATGCTATGAATCTCTCTAGCCATAGTCCTCATTTTAGGAGTTTGTATGGTGTATTATCATCCTCTTGATTTGATGACTCAAACAAATAAGGCTCAAAATGGTGCCATAACATTATTGGGCCAAAAAACTTCCAAGAAATGCCCCCACTTAACTTCCAATAAAATGGGTTTTAAAAGACTTCAAAGCCAAGAAGTAAGACAAAATGTCATGCCAGACTTTGGACTTACAAACATGCATCTCAAATACATAGTTTTAAAAGTTACACTCTAATCAAATATGGACCATGGGACTTAAGGAGCATGAGAATACACTATACTTACTCTACTAACACTAACACCACTAAGATCTTACATCAACCCTATCAACATGATCTTCCTACTAACTTACACCTTAGATTCTTCTTTTTCTTCTTCTTATTTTGAAAGGTCTTAATCACTCATCTCCAATTCATCCACCCAACATCTTGACATTGGAATCACTCATGCCATGCCATGTGATTTATAGTGGAATTTGATGCTACAAGCAGATATAAACCATGAACTTTGCACAATCGAAGGGACTAAAGCGAGAATTAGAGCAAGAATAACAAGGGGGTCATGTTAAGTGCATTAGTTGGCAGTGTCATTTGATGGATGATGGCAAGTCCCTAGAGCTAGGATTGTGCCTTGGAGAAAAATAAATAGGCCCAAGATGATTGTAAAAGAATGAGGAAAGAGAGTGGTGTAAAGAGATTAGGGTTGGACCTCCCTTCAAAGGGTGGCATGTATAAAAGGCCAAATAGTTGAGTTTGGACTTCATTTGCTGGTTGCACACATTGGAGTACTAGATCCTCCTCCTTGTAGAGTTGCCTCTTGTTCCCTCATAGTTCCTTTCATGAATGCTATGTACGAGATGAGCAAGAGCCTCAGCCTAACTCACAGCCTCAGCAAAAGGGAAAGAGAACAAGAACAAAACAAACCCCTAGGTGCACAAGAGGCCACCTCGATAGATCCACCAGACACAGGAAGAGGAGACTAAAGAGGAGGCTACAAGGGAGGAGAGGCAAAAGAAGTTCAAATTGTACAAGTAGCCATGGAGCCATGTCTAGAGGCTGATGCAAGGTCCCCCAAAGATTAAGAGGCGCAAGAAATTAGGCATGAAGGCACTTCGAGAGATCCGTAAGTTCCACACCACTGTGGACAATCTCATTCCCTGTGCACCCTTCCAGCGTGTTGTACGTGAAATAGCATAGCATTACAAGGATGACGTGTGTTTCACTTCTGGCACTATGGGAGCAATTCAAGAGGTGATGGAGCAGATGGTAGTGGGTCTTTTTGAAGGCACAAACTTATGTGCTATCCATGCCAAAAGAGTAATAGTGATGGACAAGGACCTTGCACTTGCCAAGTGCATCTGCTCCAATTCCTCCGTTAGGCCCTAGATCTTGTTTAGGTTCACTTGGTGTAATCTGAATCATTTTGTAGAATCATTTTGTAAATCTCTACCCATTGAGGCCAATGAATAAAAGATATTTTTATGTTATATTACTGTTCCCATGTTATTATACATGTTATGTGATGCTTTCCATCACTTTATGCAAGTTTAGTGTGAACTTGAGTCGTCAAATGATGTTTTTTCAATGTGACACAGAAGGGAAAAGTGTTCAACATTGCATAGGAAGCCCAAAAGGTCAAAACACGCTCTGGCGCATATGGAGCTTATTTGACTTGGTCAAATAGGCTCCATACACACCATAGCAAGTTTTGACCTTTTTGGGCTCCCCGTGTGATGCTAAACACTTTTACCTTCTACGCCAGGGTGAGATCCTTGCTAGATTTTTCAAAAATGACCATTATAATGCAAAAATTTATGTGTTGATAGCATTCTTTTGGACATTATAGTGATGTATAAGAGCACTGAGAGGGACTGCTACATAGAGGCATATCTGCTCTTATGCTTCGGAATCTCTTTCTGAGTCATCAATCTTTGTTACTGCATCTTTAGTCGGATCAAGTCTACCCAAACAATATTTGATATTTGTGAGACTGCTATCAAATGGTTTGGGTTCATACCATAATGTTGTGAATGCGCTAGGGATTCCCATTTCACTCCTTGCTGGTTCAGCAACCTTTGTGACCCAAATCGGTCCCCCTTGGTCATCCAACTCTGATTTTAGATCTACTATACAAACGGTAACAAAAAGTCCCTCTTGGATTTCATCGGATGGTACAAACTCGTGCAACGACTTATCACCCTTTCTAGCATAAAATTTACGAGCAAAGGCATTGCTCATCTTCTTCCATATCTTCAGCTATAGTGAACTCTCTAGCAAATGTAGAATCTTCTCTTGACTCAATTTGTTACAGCCAAAATAGATCTGAGCAATCTATACTTGGTAATTTTCTTGCTCGTTTAGATATTTGACAAGAGATTCATTTTTCGTGATTATCTCCATATTTGTCTCGAACTGCTGCTCTGGGTATTTTTGCATCATACTCCTAATGTAATGTGAGAAATGAATGCTTGCAAGCTTTTCATTTCATCCTTATCAAGTGCTTTGTCTTTTGTGAGAACTAATGTAGTCTCCTCCAGGGGATCCTTCATTCTAGTAAAGCATATGGCACACTCCATAAATGATCTGTGTCCACTGAGTAGTACTTCCACTACATCACTAGACTGTTTTCATGCATGTTAAACCAGAAGTAATGTTGATTTGTTTGGCCACATAGTGCATCATCTCCTTGTTTCAAATGTGGCTCTATGAATGCTCTCCAAATCTACCATCCTCTCCAAGATAAATTTATAAAAAGTAGCTCTAGAAATTTCTCTGTCTTCTCTGTTTTGTAATTTTCTATTAACTGACTCTAGCACAACCTTCTTTGTCATTTCTAGAGGAAGATCACGTTGGCACACAATACTTCCTTCTGGCATTGTTTGTGAAGATGAGGTTGTGGCAATGCATTGTCTTCAAGGATTTTCTTTAAAGTGCGGCTGCATTCAAGGTGCTTCTTTTTCCTTTTAACTTGCACACATTTCCATGAACTCTATGAATCACCTTATCTTTGACCTCTTCCCATATGCCCTAGTAGGTACCATGCGATAATCCACTTAACAACTGGTATCCTCGGTCACAAATGACTAGTCCATTAACCATTGGCATCAACCAAGGTTTGCATAGCATTTTCTTTAAGATGCCTTCACGTTATTGAAGGAAGTAAGAAAGCTCTTGAAATACCTACACATATAGCCTCACAATCTTCCTTTGTAACTCTTCTAAGGCAAAGTTTCTTGCAACAAACTTTCATTATAGTTTCTTGTATATTCTATTCGGATAGCATTACATGCCTCTTGGGTTCTAGAATTGATGCCATGATTCGTTGCCTTCCTTAACACTTACATACTTTATTTTTTATCATAGCAGGTTTCTTTTCCTATAGGACATGACATCGTTGTCCATTTCAGACTACATTTCTCCTACATCTTCGTTTGTGAAGTCAAATGTTGAATGGCCTTGAGAACTATTTGACAATCTGTAATACCTTGGAAATGGCAATCTTTTAGACATTGATTTCATTCAAGCCAATGGTTAATCCAAAAATATGTCATTGAATCGGCTCCATTTTCAGCCAATATCATTATTATCACTGATCCTAGTTATTGCATTGCTTATCCCACAAATGGCATTGATATCCTCTACTCTTGTAAGTGCTTCATGACCAGTATCACTAAATTTATCATTGACTCTTGTTACTGCATTGCTTGTCCCACAAATGGCATTGATATCCTCTACTCCTGTAAGTTCTTCATGACCAGTATCACTAAATTTAGCATTGACTCTTATCCCACAAACATCATCAATATCCTCTATTCTAGGAAGCACTTCATGACCAGCATCATTGCTTTTTGTTAGCACATTACTTTTAGATTTGGTGCCCTTTAAATGCCGTCTTCCATCACATTGAAGGATACCTTTTTAAACACATGGGATTTCACAAATGCTGCCTCCCAAGGAATAGTATTATGCACTGTAACTTTGATTCACCATAATCCATTGCACTTTGAATACTTCCTTTACTTGTCAACTTTATAATCTTGGTCATGCAAAGTATATTGTGGGCATAGCCCACAAATGTGCCAACTTCTAGTACTTCTCTTGACTAAGACAAAATATCAACCTTTTCTCCCTCAAGAAAGGTTTGAAATGTAATATCATGATTATGAAGAAGAGACTTTGGGATGATCTCATTCCGATCCCAAAGTACTTGTTGTGCTTGTATGTTAATAATTTGACATTCTAGTAAATCACCGAGTGTTTTAAAATCTCCTTGCAGATACTTCAAATCCACTTCAGGTGAATCACCTTAGTGATTGTTATCTTTTCTCACCACAACATTGAAAGTGACACAAGCTCATGGGATCAATTATTTGTATTTG